>NW_007257543.1:181683-186635 GCF_000164805.1 Carlito syrichta
GGAGCCCAGCAGGTCAAGGCTGCGGTGGCCAGGAGCGGCCACTGCACTCCAGTCTGGCGATGGAGTGAGACTCCAACTCTAAATAAATAAATAAATAAATACATAAATACATAAATAAATAACATACAACAGATGCTGGCAAGGATGCAGAGAAAAAGGAACGCTCTACACTGCTGAGGGGTATACAACCTAGTGCAACCTCTTTGGAAAGCAGTGTGGTGGTTTCTAAAAGAACTGACGTTGACCTTCCAAATGACCCAGCAATTATATCTAGAGGAACTCAAAGCATCCTACAAAAAAGATCCCTGCACACACATGTTTATTGCAGCATTATTCACAGTAGCAAAAATATGGAACCAACCATTCAGGACATCAAAACTGAACTGGATTTTAAAAATGTGGTACATATATACAATGGAATACTTTGCAGCCATAAAGAAGGACAGACATATGGACTTTGCAGCAACTCGGGTGGATTTAGAATCTATATTACTCAGTAATCTATCACATAAACAAAGAACTGTTAGAGTACCACATGTTCTTATTGTGTGAACATTTATCACAATACTATAAGAAAGGGGTTGGCAGTAGCCTGATACTGCCAAGGTCGGGGGTGGGGAGTACTCAACATCAATACGAGCACCTGATCTCAAACCAGGCAAAGTGAGGACCAAAGGGAGGCCCAAACTTTACCTGTACGATGATGGTCACTTGTATACCTATTCCTGAATTGTTCCACATATCTCTAAAATAAAGTAAAAAAAACTTTTTTAAAAAGAAAAGGATGCTTTGATTTTGTACTAGTCAGTGTTCTTCAGAGAGAGAGAGAGCCAGTAGGAAAAATAGATGGATTAATAGATTAGATAGATAGATAGATAGATAGATAGATAGATAGATAGATAGATAAAGAGAGGAAGTGTTAGGGGAATTTTCTCACATGATTATGGAGACTGAGAAGACTCATTACAGGCTATTTCCAAGCTAGAGGCCCAGGGATAATGGTAGCATTACTCAGTTCAAATCTGAAGACCTGAGAACCCAGAGGACCATTGGTATAAATTCTGTCATCCAAAGGCTAGAGAGCCTGAAGTTCTGACGCCAAAAATGAAGAGTATATTTCAGTTCTAGGAAAGAGAGAGACCAATTCAATTTTCCTCTGCTTTTGTTCTATCTAGTCCCCCAGTAAGTAGGATAGTGCCTGTCCACATAGAGAGTGGATCTTTCCCATCTTCCCCACTCACTCTGTTCAGACTCATGCACCAATTTCCTCTGAAAACACCCTACAGCCAGGCGTAGTGTCTCACGCCTATAATCCCAGCAATTTGGAAGACTGAGGTGAGAGGACTGCCTGAGCCCATGGGTTCGAGACCAGCTTGGGCAACTTGGCGAGACCTCATCTTTACAATAAATTAAAAAAATTAGCTGGGCGTGGTGGTGCTTGCCTGTAGTTCCAACTACTTGGAAGGCATAGGCAGAAAGATCACCTGAGTCCAGCAGATTGAGGCTACAGTGGCTGTGAGCGTACCACTGTACTCCATCCTGGGTGACAGAGTGAGATTCCAACTCCAAAACAAAAACAAAAAACAAACAAAAAACCCTAAACTGAAAAATAATGTTTTACCAGTTGTCTAGATATTCTTTCATCAAAGTTGACATCTAAAATTAACCATCAAGAGCCCACACCATGTCAACTAGAAAAACATACATATCTCTTTAAACTATATTTAAACTCCAAATAAAGACAATAACAAGGTCACAGTTCAATCTAAGGTGATACAACCTTTCTGCCTATCACTGAAAACTTACTAGTCTTTTCCCTAGAGGAGGAGATAAAGTCCTTAGGTGATTACCCTTCTCCTGATATCCTATAACTTAAATACTGTGATGTAAAATTAAAAATACTTAAATACTGATACAGTTCAATAAATCTTATGTTACATAATAAAAGAATAAGAGTGATGTGAAAAAAAGATATTTGCTTAATAAATACACACACACACACAAATATATTTTTAACAAAATTAAGAGGAAATACTCGCTACAAATATGGTTCTCATTTTTGTAACTGGCCACGTGGTTGCAGTTAATATTTATAACATCCTTCTTGTACTAACCATTCTGTCTTCCTTTCACCTTCAGCAAGCACACCCACAGAATGAGTCATGATTATTAAAGTTCTGCTCTTCTGGGGTCACCTTTTGGTGAGCATCACATGGGACACAAACATCTTCACCTTATCATGGTGCTCCTCTTTAGCCCACTCAGAGAAACCTATCTACATATCTCTTCCTCAAAATTTTTTGTCATCAATTGTCCAATCATGTCCCTCCAAGTCCCTGACCTACGAATCTGTATATGATTTTACATCTGGCTACTTATTCTTACAAGCAAAGTATACTACCAAGTACACTGTCTTCAGTTCTGCCCATTGAGAATATTTTTCTTCACCACTATCCTTCTTGGATGTACAAGAGAGGGGTTGTAGTTCTACAGTTGTCCAGTTTTGGGTGGTGCCTGAATATTGTGCAGAACTATCTGTAAAACACACCCTAGTTTTCTCTTCCTTTGTCAACTAGACACAGGTAGCACTCATGAGGCCATAAGTGCAGTGTGAGAAAGACAAAACTACATAGCAGGGGTGTGGACCACGGGCATTTGAGCCACTTCATCATGTACCTGATTTGTGCTTTCAGGCCTTGCTCAGGCCTAATCATGTATATACCACTTCCCATTTCATGATGGAATGCTGCTTTGCACACTCAACTTTATGGCTTGATGGGTCAGATAACACATAGTTCATGATAGGTATTTCAGATTGCATTGTAACTTTGTGGCCCCTGTTGAAGCATTCATATTCTACTAAAGCCCAGTAATTGGCTAAGAGCTATTTCTCAAAAGAAGAGTCTTAATATGCTGATGATGACAGTCTTGCTCTAAAATCCCAAGAGCCTTCACTTTGATTCACCTATAGGGGTCGCCAAGTGCTGCAGATAGCACCCTTATTTACCACTGACATTTTAAGTACCATTGGGTTTGCTGGATCATGGGACCAGAGTGGCAGAACAGCTTGCACAGCAGCCTTCACCTGTAACAGGACCTTTTCCTGCTCTGGGTCCCACTCGAAACCATCAACTTTTGGGGGTCATTTGGTAGACGGCAACACACCCAAGCAGGGAATGAGCTGCCTCCATAATCCAAATAGGTCCACTAGACTTTGTGCTTTTTTCTTGGTTGTGGGAGAGGCCAGATGCAATCCTTTATCTTAGGTAGATAGCTTCACATGCTCTACACTACTGGACCCCTAGAAATTTCACTGAGTCATAAGAACCCTGAATTTTATTTGAATTTATTTTGTAATCTCTGACATGTGAATGTCTTGTCAATAAGCCTGGAACAGTTGCTACTTCATGCTATGCCCAATAAACAAAATATTATCAATACAATGAGCCAATGTGACATCTTGTGGAAGAGAAAAGTGACCAAGATTTCTTAATCTTGAACTAAACTGTGACATAGGCCCAGAGAGTGGATAGAAACCTTTAAGACAGTGAATATGAACTGCTGATTTTGCCAGCTGGAAGAAAAATGCCTCTGGTAGGCCTTATGAAAAAGAATGGAAGACAAAGAAAACAAACAAAAAATAAAACCACATGCTAGATCGTATATCAATAGCTGAATACCAAGTACCAGGAGATGCATTAATTTTCTCAGGCAATGAAATGATATCTGGCAAAGCAACTGCAATTTAAGTCATCACTTGGTTAAGCTTATTATAAACCACTGTCATTCTCTAAGATCCAGCTGTCTTCTGCACAGGACAGAAAGGAGAGTTGAATATGGAAGTATTGAAGATCACTGCTCATGCTTCTTTCATGTCCTTGTTGGTGGAACAAATCTCTTGAATTCCTCCAGGAATGTGACATTGGCTTTGATTTACCATTTTCCTAGGTAGAGGCCGCTCTAATAGCTTCCATTTAACCTCTCCCATCATAACATTCTTCACTCTAGAGATAAGAGGACCAGTACAGAGATTCTGGTAATTGAACTGGAAAAATGACCACAAAATGGATTTGGGGACCCACTGGACCAACTGTGAGTCAGAGCTGAGCTGATAATTTATTGATCACTTGACCCTCATAAGCCCCTACTCTAACTGGAGGGCCACAGTTACTTTTCAGGTCTCCTGGAATCAATATCAGTTTAGAGCCAGTGTTTAGTAGACCCTAAAAGATCTGATTATTTCCTTTTCCTTAGTTACCCTGGGGAAAGGCTGTAGGTCCCTTTGAGGAAGGGTGGAAAAAACAATAACAGTATAAATTTTTGTTAGTGTGGTAGCATCTTTCCTGGAGGAGACCTGGCCTCCCTTCATTCAAAGGGTTCTGGGTCTGTCTACTCAAGTCTGGAAATTGTTTGAGAAATCATTATTCTTTATGTTTTATTTTTATTTATGTTAGACCTATCTTTACTTGACTTGTAAGTTTTTGCTTATACAGATCAAGTAAGAATTTAGTATACTTCTGATCTATTTCACTTCTAAAAAAAAATGACTAACCAGCCAATGCCATAGACCACCATGAGTCAGGCTATTCTTGATTGTTGCTACATTCACTTTGTCCACTTTGCCTTTGATAGTTGAGTGCTTCTACTTGACCTCTGTCTTTCCAGAATGGAGCAATTCCCATTTCATTAAAGTTTTTCCTGTTAAGTGACAGCAGTTCCCATTGTGAGGTCTTGTCTACAGAGAAGAGCAATCATGGAGCTCTTCAGGGAGACTGGAGCTCCTGCCACAAATAAATTTTTTTTTTTTTTTGGTGAGTTGGAGTCTCACTCGGTCATCCAGACTGGAGTGCAGTGGCTGCTCCCGGCCACCGCAGCCTCGCCTGCTGGGCTCTGGCGATCCTTCCACCTCAGCCTTCTGAGTAGCCAGAATTACAGGCATGCGCTACCACGCC
>NW_007257543.1:186655-218105 GCF_000164805.1 Carlito syrichta
ATTGTAGAGATGAGGTCTCGCTGCCCAGGCGGGTCTCGAACCCACGGGCTCAGGCAAGCAATCCACTCACCTTGGCCTCCCAAAGGCATGGGATTACAGGCTGAGCCACCAAGCCTGGCTCACAAATAAATTTTTTAAAGTATTGAAGAAAAATGTGTCTTCTGGATCTTCTCAGTGTGAGTAAGCAGGTTTTAAGCAATGAATCCACTCTCATTCCAACCTGCCAAAGCCTTTGAATTCCTTCACCTCCGTAACCCAAGGCAGATAAAGTATCTCCAGTTTGATCACCAGTGAGTCATCTTTTGATCCATGTTTCAGTCAATCAACCAAACAAACTCTTAGAGTCCTTTCTAAATCCCTGAGTTGCAACATTAAATGCAGAAACTCTGCTTTGTGGCCCCATATTAATGAATTTGGCCTGATCCAACTTTATTTATGTTTCATTATTTTCCTATATACTTACTATCCACCCTCACACCTGCTCCCCAGATTCCCACTTGAATAAATTTGACAACAAATACTGTAGTTCTTTTGGAGTACAGCACACCCTCCCATGGGTCACACTTTGTAACTCACCTTCAGGGCACTGCTGGAACTTGATTCTACAATAAGTCTAGAAGCCAAAAGGGGTAGGGAACTGGGTCCTAGGGAGAATCAGCAATGACTAGCTTGGCAAGTGCCTGGGGGAGGCCATTACCATTTCCTGAGGCAATGCAGGGCTAATCCCCTTGGAGAGGGGGTGGAAAGACAAATGGGGATGTGTGTGAGCATGCTACTGACTGGGTAGGTGGGAGGGCCACTTCTATCAGCAAGCAAGACATCAGAATTTAGGTGTCCAATGTCTCCAGGCCCAACAGAGTCTCCATTTAACTTAGAGGATTTCCTTTTTTCCCAACCACTGATCTCACTTCAATAGTAAACACTCTGCAAGCCTGAGAGTTCAAGTTTTGTTGTAATTCAGCCAATCACATGATAAGAACTTGTGTTTGATTTTCAGCAATTTTTGTTAGCAAAAATTTCTTCTGTGGTTACAAGAGAGAAGATTCTAGCACACGGCACACTTATAAGCTCTTATATGTTTACACAGAGCTGCAGCCAGAAAAATCAAATCCCTGAGCTCATCCTTTGCTTTCATTACCTTGTCCATCAACATTAAAAGCAACCACAGCATTATTATATTCCTTACTTTGTCACAAATATTCAAAAGCATCATAGACTTTCTTAGTTTATTTGTTTTGCTATAAAGGAATACCTGAGACTGAGTAAGATGTAAATAATTGTATTCCACATCTTTGAAATAAAATTTGAAAAAAGAAAGAAAAGAAAAGAGGTTTATTTGATTCATGGTTCTGCAGACATGGAGAAGAAGCATGGAGCCAATCCTTAGCAAAAGACACAAGGCTGGAGGAATCACACTTCCAGACTTTATACTATAAATCTGCAATAATCAAAACAGCCTGTTATTGGTACAAGAGCGGGCATATAGACCAATGGAACAGGATAGAGAGATTCTGGAAGCAAACCAGTTTCTCAACCAACTTATCTTCAACAAAGCCTTCACCAAGAACCACTGGGGAGAGGAGAGCCCATTCAGTAAATGGTACTGGGAAAACTGGCTGACCTCATGCAGAAGACTAAAACAAGACCCCTACCTATCACCATACACAAAAACCAACTCTAAATGGCTCAAAGACCTAAATGTAAAACCTCACAAGAATCTTAGAAAACACCCTTATGGCAATTGGAATAGGCAACCAATTTCTGACCAAATTTCCAAACCTTAATAGATAAGATAGGAGAATGTGATGGAGATTCCAAGATGGTGACAGAGGCAGTCAGAGTGCATGAGTCTCCTTATAAATGAACCAGCAAGAGACCAGTATTCACCCTAGGGTGTCAGCAAAAGTGTGTGAATGTCTGATTGAGTGGATAAGTGGAAAGGAAAGGACTGAGATCTCCTGATTAGGCAGCTGCCCTGAGCAACTGCTCGGACCTCAGACCTCAGTGCACTCTTTGGCCCAGAGGCAGGCACCATCTCTACAGCACCACCTAGAAAGGAAAAAAAAGTTTTAAAATGGTGAAGATCACCTGCAGCAGGTGCCACCTGATGTAGAAGTCTTCGTCCCAGGTCAGATACCAGCAACGCGAACTGTGAGAAAATATACCAGAGTAAACCGACCAGAGTTCCAGTCAGGGAGACTCTGAGGCCCCATTCCCCAAGTGAAGCATCTGCGGTCTGCTGCACCAGCCCTGATGAAGAACCTAGCCCTAGATCATAGCAAAATGGCAGTAAGTTCTAAAGTGAACCAGCACCCTTTTTTCCAGTGATCCGTGAGACATGTGACTCAGGTGGATAACACACACAGAGAGACCTGAACATAAGCAGACCAGCTGGGGGCAGTTTTTAACCTTCCCCAATTCCATAGGGTGAGCAGGGGGTTAGATTTGAAGCATTTGTGGTCTACACAGCAACCTAAGAACCCAGTCTCCACTCACATCAGATCAGTAGGGGTGAGTTTTAAAGTGATCCTACCCCTTTTCCCCCAGTGATTTGAGAGACATGTGACTCAGGTGGGCAGGGTGAGGATCAGCACACATGGAGAGGGCTAAATATAGGTGGATCAGCCAGGGACACCTTCCAGCCTCTCGACAACCACAAGGGGTAAACAGGGGGACCAATTTAAAAGTTGGAATCTCCTCCCTTCTGAACACCCTCTCTGCCACCAGCTAAGAGAAGCAGTACTTGGGGCACTCCTACAAGAAACCTGAAGTCTTGAAACTGCTGAGAGAGAATGCTCAAGAATTATATAAGTTTTTGTTGTTGCTGCTGTTGTTGTTGTTTTAAGGTTTTTTTGTAATTTGTTTTTGTATTTGCGTGACTCAACCTATATTTTTTTTTATATAGCTTGCTGGGAGTGGGCATTTCATTCTGTTTTACCCCTTGTTGTTCTTCTTTCTGTTCAATAAGGCTATATATGAGTGTGAAAATTTCCTCATTTATCAATTTTACTTTCTTTGTGGTTTTTGCTTGTTTGTGTGCTGTTTTTATTTCTCCTTTTTTGTTGTTTTTTATTTTTCATTTTGTTTTGTTTTTGTTACTGTTTTGGTTTGGTTTTCACTCCCTCATTCTTTTTCTCTCTCTCTCTTTGCTTGTCTCTCTGTTTGCTAGTTTGTATCTTTTTCCTTCTCTCCTTTGTTCTTTGCATTGTCAACCCCTCCACATTCTCTCTTTATAAACTCCTTTCCCTTCCTTCATGCTATTTATACCTGGGGGAGATACATATGTTCCCATTGTATGGACATACTGTAAGGTGGTGGGAAGTAGACCCCTGGAGCCCACACATCAATTAGTGAGCATTGCAATCATCAGACAGCTTTTGAATCTTAGCAGCCCCTAACACACCTCATTCAAATCTCAAATCTTCAAGGAAGTAACATAGCTCCCCTGCTCCAACCTGGGTCCAAAATTTAAATTAGTCCAGAGTCTTTATTCAAGGAAGAATACGAGGTTAAGCAAAAAGAAGTGAAAACTGCTCCCTTTCTCACTGAGCAATGTAAGAGAAAAAGAAAAACTTACCACAAATGAAGAAAAAACAATGAAGAACCACAGGAACCACACAAAATCCGAAAAGGATAGTCCATGAGTATACAGATTTTGGAACTCAAATAACAAAGAGCACCCAGATTGATTGGTCTCAGACTACAAATGCAGAGATTGAGAAATGAAAGAAAAAGATGAACAAGAACCAAGAAAAACAAGATGAAAACATGAAAGAACTAATGACTGAGATGCAAACTATCAAGAATACAGTAAATAAAATAAATAATAAGCTGATAAGCATATAAAGCAGAATTAACCAGGCAGAAGAAAGAATCTCAGAACTTGAAAACCAAAATCTGGAACTACCCAATTTGTTGAAAACATAGAAAGGAAACCTTAAAAAAATGGATTAAAACCTTTGGGAGATGTGCAACTATATTAAGATCGAACCTAAGACTGATTGACATTCTAGAAGCAGATAAGGAGAATGAAAGCAGTCTGGAACAAACATTCCAAGAGGTCATCCAAGAAAACTTCCTGCATCTCATCAGAGACATGACAATCCTAATGCAAGAGATACAGAGGATTCTTGCAAGACATCAAATAAGAAGACCAGCTCCTAGACACATAGTAATTTGCTTACACGGAGTACGTATAAAAGAAAAAAATCCTAAAGGCAGCAAGAGAGAAACATCGGATTACCTACTGGGAAGACCAACTAGAATAACAGCAGACTTATCTGCAAAAACACTGCAAGCTAGAAGAGAATGGAGCCCAATCTTCAAAACACTCAAAGGTAAACAATTCCAATCAAGAATTTCCTACTCAGTTAAGTTAAGTTTCATCAGTGATGGAGAATTAAAATCCTTCCCAGACATTCAATCCCTAAGAAAATATGCTGCCTCCAGACCACCTCTACAAGAGATGCTTAAGAAGGTATTAAGCATAGAAGAAAGAAAAAAAAGAACAACCACATTCCTCCCCAAAAAGCCAGAGAACAAAGAACCAATAAAGTGTGCATAGCAACTGCAAGATTAAAAAAACACTTAAATCAACCCAAAACTCAAAAGAAAATCAAGTAACATAAGTAAAAACAACAGTAACAAAGTCAAGAAGAGCTTCATGACAGGGATAAATTATCACATCTCAGCCAGGCTCAGTGGCTCAACCTGTAATCCCGCGCCTTTGGGAGGCTGAGGTGAGTGGATTGCCTGAGCCCACGGGTTCGAGACCCGCCTGGGCAGTGAGACCTCATCTCTACAAAAAATAAAAAAAATCAGCTGAGTGTGGTAGCGCGTGCCTGTAATTCCGGCTACTTGGAAGGCTGAGGCAGAAGGATCGTCAGAGCCCAGCAGGTCAAGGCTGCGGTGGCCAGGAGTGGCCACTGCACTCCAGTCTGGGCAACAGAGTGAGACTCCAACTCAAAAAAAAAAAAAATTATCACATCTCAATATCAGCCTGAATGTGAATGGACTATGCACCACTGAAAAGGCATAGAATGGAAAATTGGATAAAAAAACATGATGCAACAATAGACTGTCTTCAGGAGATGAATCTCACCAGAAGGGACTTACAGACTCAAAGTAAGAGGATGGAAAACAAATTTTTCAGCGAATGGAACACAAAAGAAAGCAGGAGTTACAATCTTAATATCAGACAAAATAATCTTTAAGTTATCAAAAATCTAAAAAGATACAAAAGTATACTACATAATGATAAAAGATTCAGTCCATCAACAAGAAATATCCATAGTCAGCATATATGCACCAAACACAGGAGCCCTGACTTTTATAAAGCAGCTACTAAATAAACTTAAAAAATATATTGACTCTAACACTATCATAGCTGGGGACTTTAATACCCCACTATATACCCTAGAGAGATCATCAAGGCAAAAAATCAGCAAGGAGATCTGGAATCTCAACCTGACGCTTGATCAAGTGGACCTAATAGATACCTATAGAACACTCCACCCAATAACCATAAATTATATATTCTACTCATCACCTCATGGAACGTACTCTAAGATCAACCACATTCTCAGCCATAAATCAAGTATAAACAAATTCCATAAGATCAAAATTCTCAGATCACTTGGAATAATAATAAATATCAACACCAACAAGGTACACACAAAGACACGAACACTAAGCAACATGATGTTGAACAATTCCTGGACCAACATAGAAATCAAAGAAGAAAATAAAAGATTCCTAGAAACAAATGAAAATGAAGAAACATTTTGCAAAACCTCTGGGATACCATGAAAATAGTACTAAGAGGGGAATTCATATCTCTATGAACACACATGAAGAAAATGATAAGACCACAAGTTAACAGTCTAACAAATCACCTAATGGAGCTGGAAAAAGAAGACCACCAAAACCCTCAATTTCAGCAGAAAAATCTAGATCACCAAAATAAAAGTCCAAATACGGGACAGAGAAGACAAAAATATCATAGAAAAAAATCAAAACAAAAAGTTGGTCCTCTGAAAGAATTAACAAGATTGATGGACCCTTAACAAGACTGACCAAGAAAAGGAGGAAAAAAGCCCCAATAAAAACAATCAGAAATGCAAAAGATGAAGTCATGACTGACCCCAAAGAAATACAAAAGGTTATCAGAGATTACTATGTATGCTTGTATGGAAACAAACTTGAAAACCTAAGTGAAACAGAGGACATTCTGACATCACACAACCTCCCCAGGTTGAAACAAGAAGTAATCTAGACCCTAAATAGACAAATAACAACCCAGGAAATTGACTTCATCATAAGAAAACTATCCAAAAGAAAAAGTCCTGGATCAGATGGTTTTCCAGCAGAATTCTTCAAAACATACAAGGAAGAGCTAATATCAATCCTATTGAAAGTATTCCAGGCAATCTAGAAAGAAAACACTCTCCCCAAATCATTTTATGACACTAATATCAAATTGATATGCAAACCAGGTAAGGATCCAACAAAGAAAGAAAACTACAGGCCAGTATCATTGATGAACATAGATGCAAAAAATTTCAACAAGATTCTAGCAAACTGGATCCAAAAACACATCTGAAAAACATCATCCACCATGACCAAGGAGGCTTCATTCCCAGGATGCTGAGCTGGTTCAATATTCAAAAGACCATAAATGTAATTAAATACATCAATAGATGTAAAGATAAGAATCACATGATTATAACATTAGTTGCAGAAAAATCTTTTGATACAATCCAGCATCTCTTCTGGATTAAAACCCCTGAACACCTAGGCATAGATGGAACATATCTCAAAATAGTAAGAACCATTTATGATAAACCCACAGCCAGCATACTGCTGAATGGACAGAAATTTGAAGAATTTCCCCAGAAAACTGAAACAAGACAAGGCTGCCCACTTTCAGCTCTCCTGTTGAATATTGTGTTGGAAGTCCTAGCTAGAACAATTAGACAAGAGAAGGAAATTAAGGGTATCCAAATAAGAAAAGAGGAAGTTACGTTATCCCTCTTTGTAGATGGCAAGATCCTATACATTGAAAACTCAAGAGAATCTGTCAAAAACCTCCTTGCACTGATAAAGGACTTGCGCTAAGTCTCAGGGTATAAAATAAACGTGCAAAAGACAGTCACATTACTGTACACCAATAATAAACAGACAGAAATCCAAATAAAAAGCACAATTCCATTCACAATAGCCACAAAAAAAAAAAAAAAAAGAAAGAAATACCTTGGCATCTTCCTAATCAAAGAAGTAAAAATCCTTTATGATGAAAACTACAAAACACTGCTCAAAGAAATCCAAGAAGACACAAACAAATGGAAAAATATTCCATGCTCATGGATTGGAAGAATAAACATTGTTAAGATGTCCATCCTACCAAAGGCAGTCTGTATATTTAACACAATGCCTCTTAAGTTACCAACATAATTCTTCTCAGACCTGGAAATGACAACACAGAAATTCATATGTAAATATAAAAGACCACAAATAGCCAAAACAATACTTAGCAAAAGAAACAAAGCGGCAAGTATCACACATCCAGACTTCAACCTCTACAATAATCAAAACAGCCTGGTATTCGTACAAGAACAGACATATAGAACAATGAAACAGGATAGAAATTCCGAAAGCAAAACCTCCATTCCTCAACCAACTCATCTTTGACAAAGCCTCCACCAACAACCAATGGGGAGAAGAGAACCTATTCAGTAAATGGTGCTGGGAAAACTGACTGACTACATGTAGAAAACTGAAACAAGATCCCTACCTATCACCATACACAAAAATCAGTTCTAAATGGATCAAAGACCTAAATGTAAAACTGCAAACATTAAGAATCCCAGAAGAAAATGTAGGAAACACCCTTATGGGAATTGGAATAGGCAACCAAGTCCTGATCAACTCTCCAAAAGTGAATGCCATAAGAGATAAGATAGACAAGTGGGACCCCATCAAACTGAAAAGTTTCTGCAAAGCAAAAGAAACCATCAAGATGGTGGGGAGACAGCCCACAGAATGGGAAAAAAATATTTGCCAACTGTATATCTGACAAAGACCCAACATCCAGGTTCTATAAGGAACTCAAACATGCTAAAAGGAAACAAACAAACAAACAAAAAACCCTATTTTAAAAATGGGCAAAAGATATGAATAGATATTTCTCAGAAGAGGACAAATGAACAGCCAACAGATATACGAAAAAATTCTCAGCCTCACAAAGAAATGCAAATTAAAACCACTGTGAGATACCATTTAACTCCAGTCAGGATGGCCATCATCAGTAACTCAAAAAACAACAGATGCTGGAGAGAATGTGGGGAAAAGGGACCACTTTACCATGTTGGTGGGAATGTAAACTAGTACAACCTCTGTGGAAAATAGTGTGGCAGTCTAAAAAATCTGAAAATCAAACCTTCCATTTGACCCAGCAATCCACCTTCTGAGAATATACCCAGTCCTCAAATCACTCTATAATAAAGATACCTGCACACACATGTTTATTGCAGTATTATTCGCAATAGCAAAAACAGGGAACCAACTGTGATGCTCATCGAAAGTAGGCTGGATAAAGAAAAGGTGGTACATTTACAAGATGGAACATTAAGCAGCCATAAAGAAAAGCAAAATCATAACTTTTCAGCAACCTAGATTGAATTAGAGTCTATAATACTCAGTGATTTTTCACAGAAACAAAGCTCTCAGTATCACATGTGCTCACTTATAAGTTAATCCTGAGCATTTATCATAGCACTATAAGAAAGGGATTGGCAGTAGTGGGACACTGCTGGGGGAGCACATAGCATCAATAAGGGTACCCACACTTTACCAGTATGATGACCACGTATGTGCCTGACCCTCATTAGTAACCCACATTTGTAAAATAAAATAATGGGAAAAAATATTTGTCAGCTCTATATCTGAATAAGGTCTAACATCCAGGATCTACAAGAAACTCAAAAGTACCGAAAGGAAGAAAAAAAATAGCCCTATTAAAAAGTGGGCAAAAGATACGAATAGACAGTTCTCAAAAGAAGACATAAGAGCAGCCAACAGATGCATGAAAAATGCTCAGCCTCACTAATCATCAAATAAATGCAAATTAAAACCACATTGAGATATCACCTGACTCCAGTCAGAATGACCATCAACAATAACTCAAAAAAAACAACAGATGCTGGAGAGGATGTGGGGAAAAAAGAACACTTCTACACTGTTGGTAAACTAGTACAAGCTCTGTGGAAAACAGTGTGGCGATTCCTAAAAGATCTAAAAATTGACTTTCCATGCAACCCAGCAATTCCCCTTCTGGGAATATACCCGGAGGAACTCAAATCTACAAAACTACAAAAAAGATACTTGCATGCCATGCTTATTGCAACATTATTCACAATAGCAAAAACATGGAACCAACCATGCTACCCATTGAAAGTGTACTGGATTTTTTTTAAAAAAAGGTACATATACATGATGAAATATTACACAGCCATGAAGAAGGACAAAATTATGGACTTCACAGCAACTTAGGTGGATTTAGAGTCTATCATACTCAGTGATCTATCACTGAAGCAAAGAACTGGGTACCACATGTTCTCACTCATAAGTAGACCCTGATCATTTATCATAATACTATAAGAAAGGGATTGGCAGTAGCTGGAAATTACCAGGGGAGGGAAGGGGCACAATAAGGGTACCTGATCTCAAACCAGGCCACATGGGGACCAAAGGAAGGCCCATACTTTACCTACACAATGATCACTTATGTTCCTATTCTAGAATGGTACACCACATCTTTAGAATAAAAGTAAAAAGAAGTATGGAGCCATCTGCTTCTGGTGAGAGCCTCAGGCTGCCTCCACTCATGGTAGAAGGCAAAGCAGAGACAGCATGTGCAGAGATCACAGGGTGACAGAGGAAGCAATTGGGGAGAGATGCCAGGTTCTTTTTAATAACCAGCCTACATGGAAAAGAATAGAGCAAGAACTCACGCCCCCCACCAGGAAGGCATTAATTTATTCTTGAGGGATCCACCCCCGTGACTGAAACACCTCTCATTAGACCTCATATCTAACATTGAGGAGAAAATTTCAGCATGAGTTTTGAAGGAGACAAACATCCAAACTATAGCACAGAGAGAGTAACCAAATTCCTTGCCTCTTACAAGTGGTGAGTTAGAAGTATCAAATGCACTTATTCTGCATGTTTCTATAAACAGTTTATACCATGGATGTTCAGTGCTCTCTGTACTATTAGAAATACATTCCTTAGCATTCCTAGGTCCCATCAAATTAGAGAACCAATTTCAGAAATTTCAAATCCAATTTTGAAAACTCATCCTTAAAATTGTGTTTCCCTAGTACCACTCCTGGTACCAAAATTTGTATTAATCAGGGATATCCAGAGTGACTATAAGTATAGGAACAGATATAGATATAGACAGATAGATATAGATGTAGATATAGATATAATAAAAGGAGTCTTTTTTAGAGGAATTGGTTCACATGAGTATAGAGGCTGAGAAGTCCCATAACTGACTGTATTCAAGCTAAAGACACTGGAATGCCCATAGCATGGCTCAGTCCAAGTCTGAAGAACTAAGAACACAGGGGCTGCTGATGTAAATCCTGGAGTCCAGAAGCCCAAGTCAGGAGAGCCTGCAGTTCCAAAGTCCATGGAGAAGAGTGTCTCACAGTCCCAGGAGAGAGATCAATGTGCCTTTCCTCTACTTTTGCTCTATCCAGGCCCCCAGAAGATTGAATGATGCCTGCCCACATTGAAGGTGGATCTTTCTCACTTAGTCCACTCAGACTCACACACACCAAGCTCTTCTGACAACACCCTGCAGGCACACCCCCAAATAATGCTTACCAGTTCTCCAGGTATTCTTTAATCTAGTCAAGTTGACAAAAATTAACCATCACAGATTCTATTGTTCCATCATTTGTAAACTGAGGTGTTCAATAAGGGTTATTAACAATAGTGGAAGAATTTCACATCTCAAAAGAAATCATTGAGCTTATACCATGAGGAGTATAATGTTGAAGCCTGATATTAATGTAGAAGGATACCAATGTGTCAGGGTGGCAGGTGGTTCTCCAGGGGACTAAACTGCCAAACCCAGACAGGCTGGATATTGCTCAACTGATGGACCAACAAGTGAATGCACCAATACACAGGCATCGAAAATAAACCATAAAGAAGACCCCCAAATCCCTTGACTGATTTAACATGGCAGCTTAGTTATAAATAATGAAGGCATCCATTTAAGAGAGAAACAACTATTGCAAAATCATCAAGAGGAAGAGAAAATAGCTAAAAAAGACAAAATATATGACTTGATAATATTTAGTGACATGAAATTGTTACTTTAGGACGTGTGATGTATAATAAATTAGACAAAGTTTCTCCAATTCTAACATAAAAATCCCTTATACATTACTTCAACAGAATCAATCACTGGTTAGTTAAAATGACTATTTTCAAAAGTGTTGCTTCCATTTTTTTCATAAAGTAATTTGTAAAGTTTTGAGCAACTTTTCTTTTGAGTCGGGATCTCACTCTGTCGCCCAGACTGGAGTGCAGTGGCCACTCCCGGCCACCGCAGCCTCGACCTGCTGGACTCCGGCGATTCTTCCACCTCAGCCTTCCGAATAGCCAGAATTACAGGCACGCGCTACCACGCCCGGCTGATTTTTTGATTTATTGTAGAGATGAGGTCTCGCCAAGTTACCCAGGCGAGTCTCGAACCCGCAGGCTCAGGCAATTCACTCACCTTAGCCTCCCAAGGCACGGGATTACAGGCTGAGCCACCGAGCCCGGCTTGAGTAACTTTTCATAGAAACTATCTTTCCCTGGAAAACTCCCGGATGAGATAAATACAATATTTATAATCTCTCTTCCCTTTAATGCTGTCAGCACTGAAATTTTATTTTCCAATCTTAAAATTGTTTGATTCTATTTATAACCCATATTTAATCTTTCTTCAAATGATGTAAGGAAAAAACTTGACCCTTATAATACTGAAATCAGTAACTGCATGTTATTAAATTTCAATTATATCACCATTGCTGGAATATGTTTAACAATTTATTATTTTAAAATAGTTTAAGACCCACATAGTCAAGCCAGTTCCCGAGTCCCATTCATCCAGCTTCCCACAATGATAATCTCTTACCTAGCCACAGAACATTGTCAAAATCATAAAATAATACTATCGACACCAGTGCAGACCTTATTAAAATTATACCTGTTTTTGTGCATCTTCATTGTGTGTGTTTGAGGGTAGAAAAGTGTATAGCTCTCGGAGATTTTAACATTTGTATATATGTGAGTACTCATCACCATCATCAGGATACAGACCTGTGGATCACCTCATCAAAACTCCCTACAACTCCATCTGCTGGAAGTCACTATTCTGTTGTCTAACTCTGTAATGTTGTCACTTCAAGGATGACAAACAGAACCTCACAGTATGTACACCATTTATATTGGACTTCCCCTTGCCCCTGCAAAACATATTTAAGATTCACTCAAGTTTTGTGTGAATCAGTAGTATTTATGTGATCAAACTTTCCTGTTTACTTAAAATGTTGTCATCTGCATTTAAGCTCTCATAAGATTATAACTAAAAGGAACCAGGTCCTGGTTTCATAGAATATAATTATATGCAGATGATTATATGAACTCAGAGAAATTGATTTTTGCTTAGCTCCAAGATGACTTCCCTGTTCATCTAGAAGACACAGTCTTGGCTTTAAAAAGAGAGATGAAATGAGAATGCATTTATATCTCAAATGTTTACTAGGCAAGTGTTATGTATCAGTCACTGTAACATATATAAAAAAGTAGATGTAGGCACATCCTCTGCTCTCATGAAGCTAAGAACAGAATTAGGAGAGAGAGAGAGAGAGAGAGGGGAGAGAGGGAAAGGGGGGGAAATGGTCTAGAACCTTCTAAAGCCCTTGAGTTGGGTTAAAGATGTGAGTCTTTATTCTCAGAAAAGTTGAAGAGTTTGGAGAGGAGAATATTATCAGCAGACTTCTGTGAGAGTGTGTGGAAAATAGTGTGGAGAGAGAGCAGGAAAACAGGAAAGAAAAAATGCAATCACTGACTAGGTATGTCGTTTTCCTATTCCCTGGTAAATCTGAGTGGGATAAAGAGCATTCATAGATCTAACTGGGATGAAGAAGCAGCCCTTCTAATCTTGGTGGAAGATGGTGTTATTAGTGATGTTTGCCATGGAGAAACATATTTATTACCTATTTACCATTCTTAGACTGGGAAAACCAGCATACTATTTGTTAGAAACAACCACTCTCTTGTCCCCAGTATAGCACTGGGCACATGCTGGCCACTCAATCAATGTTGATTGATACAACAAAATAATAATTATGTTAAGATCTCTTGTCCTCAAAAATAAAAACCTTTTGCTGTTTCTTAGTTATTCATTATAGTAATTAGAAATATCATCCATTAATGACTTATGCATATGGGAAACATTGCCCCAAAAATTCGAACTAATAGAATACTTAAGGAGTGCAACTCATATTAGTATTTAACTCAGTTTCCACCTGTCTTTTGCTTTGTTTTGCTTTGTTCTGTTTTTGATTTTTATCCTAGACTCCTCTGAGAATTTGATCAAAATCAATGACTCCCTCCACTGGATAGCATTTACATACTAATATTTTGAGCTAAATCAATGCTTCTGTTTTGTTAGTTAAAACCGGGGCTCATGGACTTGAGAATAGACTTATTTTAAAAAAGGATAGAATTTAAGACTAAGTTAAATAAATATCTTTGTTTAAACACTACTTAAAATAGTGATTTTCAACAGGAAGAGGACATACTAGTAGTATCTACTAAGGAGAAGGTAGAAATGGAAAAATATGCCACCACGCAGCCCCCACACAACAAAAAAAATTATCTGAACCCATGCACCAACAGGGCCAAAATTGAGAAACCCTGAATTAGGGTGATTATCTACAACATGTTTCAATAGCCTAATTTAGGATTCAGATTATCTACATGGTCAGTAATAGCCTGCTTTGGGTGACATAACATAGGACCATAGACTGGACAACTTAAACAACCGAATTTTATTTTCTCATATTTCTAAAAGTTACAAGTCCTAGATCAGGATACTAACAAGGCTGGTTTCTGGTAAGGGTTCCTTTATCACAGTGTCCTCACATGGAAGAGGGAAAGCAAACTGTCTGGTGTCTCTTCTCACATGGGCACTAACTACATCATGAAGGTTCCACCCTTATGACCTATGTAAACCTAATCATCTCCAAGAGGTCCCATCTCCAAATAACATTATGTTGTGAGTTAGGGACTCAAGATGTGAATTTTGAAGGGACTCAATTCAGTTCATCATAGTAATTAAAGAAAAAAATATTAGAACCAAAAACAACATGGTAAATTAAAGAAAATTGGTGAGTTTATCATAAAAATCTTGAAAATGTTATTAAAAAATAATGAACACTTAATAAATGTAAGCACTTTAGTTCAAATGTAAATATGATTTGAATGCCATTAAGACTACATTACATTTTCAGACCTTGGCATAATTAATTATTCAACACAACAGAAAGTTTAATTCATCCGTGAAGAATGTCTTGAAAGTTTGTTCAAACAAAGTACCTCAAAATACTGACCTATTTATTAATCCATCAATTTCTATGCAACTCAAGAAACTTTCAAACAAGCCATGCATGTGGAAGTTCTACACACACAAATATTTTTCATCCTGGACTGCCAGCTACCAGGCTGTGGATGGCAGAGAACCATTTTTCCAAGAATCCATCCACTGATTCTAAATTCAGCTTTAAGATTTCTATAGCTTACTTAGGATGAGATTAATTCTTTTTCCTTCTATATATGTCACTATTTGATTTTCCTATACCACTAGCATTAAAATTTTATAAGTCATCAAACAAGTAAATGGAAAGGGAAAAGAGAACTACACCAGAAAGTGATAAAACAGTAATTGTATTACAGAACTGTGAATTTTCAAGATGGTTCTTGAAAAAATTTCTTCTCTGAACGTCTTTCTGTATCAGTTTATGTCCTTTTGACCTGAGTTAGCTCAAGTGAAACAAAAATGTGTGAATATGTGATATAACACATGCTCTTATTACAATGAATGGCATGTGTCTACGTCTACAGGAAGCTAATTGCTTCAACTTTGCTTGCTTTAACCTAAAAATATATTACCCTCTCATATTTTTAATGCCTCTTGTTACTCTCACTTTCCCTGTGCTACCATCCTCCTCACCCTAATATTCTCAACTAAACTGAATGAAAAAGTCGTCTCCACCACCTGTCTCTCTCTCTCTGCATTTTCAAACCCACCCTGAAATCATTATGATCTGGATTCTGCCCCTCCTCCCAATGGAAGGTCACTCTAATCAAGGCCACCCATGTGTTATCACACCCTGTGATATGATAGCATTCAGCATTAGCTGCTTTGTCCTTTCCTTACTCCCTTCCCTTGAGCCCATGTTATCCTTCCCTAGTGTCTCAGTTACCCCAACCCATTCTTAGCTTCTCCTTCACTAATAAATGTTGACCTTCGGGAGGCTGAGGTGAGAGGACTGCCTGAAACCAGGGGTTCAGGACCACTCTGGGCAACTTGGGGAGACCTCGTCTCCACAATATATCAAAATAATTAGCCAAGCATGGTAGCACGACCTGTAGTTCTGGCTACTGAGAAGGCTGAGGCGGAAGGATCGCCTAAGCCCAGTGGGTCAACGCTGGGGTGTCCGTGAGCATGCCACTGCACTCCAGCCTGGGCAACAGAGTGAGACTCTGACTCAAAGAAAAAAAATGACCTTCCAGAGGTATTGAAATTCCAGTTTCTTCAGTTCTTGTATGCTGCCATTGTCTAATCTCAGGAATTATTTCCCCTGAATACTGAATTTATTCACCTTAAATCAAGATATATAATACCTTTCATTATTACCTGAATATTGAAGTTTCTCAAACATGCATTGTCAGGCCAATATCCTGACAGACACATACTCCCTTCTACCTTGACCTTCTCCATTCTAACTCCAGCTGTTGGGTACTTAACTCGTCATTTTCCCTGGTCACTACTACTCAATCCTCTCCTCTATCATGAACCCTGATTTTTGTCCTACCTTATAATAAACAAAATCATCCCTTTGCCATTTGTCCAGGGTGGAGGCCTGGTCACATTCTCTCATTATTGGACTCTCAGGTTCTGTCATATTGCAAAACTTCAAGAGACTTCCATGTAGATGTGACAGCAAAGGCTTTCCTGGATTACTCAGTGCATAACTTGTACAGCTATATAGGACATGATAGTATTTTCCTTTATTACCAACATTCAGAAACAATCTCCAATTATATTTAGCTCAGTTTTACAAATATTTTTTTCATGTGTTCATTTCTTTTCACTCAACTTCTAGTAGAGTTTATGATCATCTTTGTCCTGGACTATGGATCCTGCACTCTCATTTATCTCCTCACTCCTGTGCTACTCCTCTAATGTCTGGAGTCAGAGTAACATTTGTAACAATGATTCTAGGATTTAAACTGGTGAATGACCTCCTTTCACCCTGTAGATGATGAACAAACCACCTGGTACTCAAGTCCTCCAAAACCGGCCCCTCCTCCCTCATGCTTACCACTCTTCCTCTGAAGTTGAGGACTAGCTGACTCCATTTGTTGTCCTGAGGGTTTGTTCCAAGGGCAAACATGCTGTCTCTCACCTACAGGCATTTGCTGATCTGCCCAAAACAGTCTCCTCCCACCCACATTCTTTACTCTTGGTGCAGGTCTCAGCTTGAACATCTTCTCTGATCCCCAGACCAGGCAGACCTACCCTGCTTCCACTTTTCAGTGCCCTGTGCTTCCTCCATGACAACATAATCAAACTTTATGGTGACTTCAAGTTTCATCATATTCCAAGAAGATAGGGATGTCTTGTCTACTAGGGAATCCCCAGCCCACAACACGACACTTGACACATACTGATGTTGAGTAAATTGTTGCTGTTGATTAAATGTGCTCTGTCATTCTCTTAGAATTTTACATATGTGTACTTTTAAAAACTCACAGAAATAAAAACGTTAAAGACTTCAGGAAGTTCTAATTTCCAAAACATTATTCAGATGGCTTAAAGTGTCTTCTCTTAAGAAAGAATGAATCCAGCCGAGCTCAGTGGCTCAGCCTGTAATCCCGCGCCTTTGGGAGGCTGAGGTGAGTGGATTGCCTGAGCCCGTGGGTTCGAGAACTGCCTGGGCAGGTGAGACCTCATCTCTACAATAAATCAAAAATTAGCCGGGCGTGGTAGCGCGCGCCTGTAGTTCCAGCAACTCGAAAGGCTGAGGTGGAAGGATCGCCGGATCCCAGCAGGTCGAGGCTGCCGTGACCGAGAGCAGCCACTGCACTCCATTCTGGGCGACAGAGTGAGACTCCAACTCAAAAAAAAAAAAAGAAAGAAAGAAAGAATGAATCCCAGGAAAATAGATTTTAGAAATTAAAAATAACTTATTTTTTAAAAGTTAACTTTCATGACCTTCAAACTTGAATCTGCACTAGTATAAGTATTTTTGCTCTTGCAGAGAATTGTACGACAGCTTTCCTGAGGAGGATAAAAGCTATGTTTTTCATTTCAAAATATGTTTCTCATTAAAATCTATGAGGTTAAATTTCCCCAAGGGAAAGAAATCTAGATTAATAAGAGGAAAGACTCATCATTTATAAATGCTGTGAATTTTAACATATTTTTACTGTAGACAGTAGACACCTAACATTATGGTGACACATAAGTCATATTATCCCTGGAGTTCTTGGTTTTCTTTTCCTGACTAAAAGGAATTGTTTGCATTTCCTGACCCTTCCTCTCTTTTACTTCCTTTATAAACCATGCCCAGGATCTAAAAAATGACCAAATACAAAATAGCATCCTTGCCAAATACCAGATTTTAACAGGGAAATCATGTGTCTGCTTTAGAATGTAATAAAACATTTTTCAAATCAGAATGCTTTATTCGAAACTCTTGGGTAACTATTTTGAGTTGCAGATTTGTGAATGAGGACTGGAATCAATGACATGCTATTTAAAATAAGTATATATATTTTGGTACTTTATTTGGGTTCTGATGTTATTTTAGCTCATCAATTTTGATGAAAGCCTTTTTAGGTTCTCATGATAGATGGAAGATGTTTACTGACAATTATCCTGGCCATGACATTAAGCAATGAAGACAGGCAGTACACAGACAGTCCCCATATTTGTGTTTGGGGACATAGGTACCCAGGAGGCACAGAAACTCTGGCCCAGTCCTCTTCTAGCTATGGTTCAGCTACTCAGACAGACAAGTCCCAGATGACCCACTAGAAACAGAAGAACCTGCAAAAAGGCACATGACCTCCAGGTAGGTTGCATTGAGGTGACTGTAAGTGCTCCAAAATTCATAAAATTGGGAGGTGATTGGAGCTGAAACAAAAATAAAAGGTTTTTGTGGGAGAGTTTTCAATGTTTAATGTTTGACTTAGATCCCCAAGAGTGGGCAGTACATTTTTATGCATCTGGTTTGGGGTACCACAGTAGCTGGAGCAAAGGCCAAGAAGGGGCTCCCACCCTCAACTTGAAGCTTGGGCACAGGACTACGGGTTGGGTGGTGCTGGAAATAAGACAGACGGTCAGGACATAAAGCTAGAGGGGATTATTGCCTAATGCAGCTACTCAGAATAACTTGGGTTGGCTTATACTGTGTATTTCCAATAATAATTTAAAGTAAGCAACTTTGTGAAAAGTTGATAAGAAGTAGAAAATAACCCTACAAGCTACAAGTCTTAAAATTTCTATCTTTGCATGTGATCATTTTTCAGTGTCGATTTTGAAAGGACAATGAAAGCACTAATTTTTTGTAGCAGAAAGCAAGTTAATGAGTTTTTTTTAAAAGACTGAAACCTAAATAGCACCAATAAAACTTAAACTAATTAGTTTAAAACTTATGGAGGAGAACAGTAGGGTTGGGGTTGAATGTGGGTTGGTCCTCAACCTCAGACTGGGTGCTGGTGGTTCCAAAGCCACAGGCTAGATATTTATGGAAGGCAGTTCTATTTTTGATCTTTAATTTGTTTTTAAGTTAATCCTCTTGAGTTCCCTACTTCAACATAATTACAAATAAGACTCTACAAATAAAGCAATGGATTTGGACTGATATGCAAGTGATACATAAGAAGTAAGAAGTATTAGCTTACTGCAGGCTTCTGGAAATACTGTCACTTTCATTACTACCCAGGCCATAGGTGGACCTAATAGGAGAACTATTTGGCTAGAGAATAAAGCCATCAGGGCCCTGTATGTCATTTTCAGATCCCCAAAGCGTTGGAACAACCCTGACAAGGAAACAAAAGAAGTCAATAGACAGTATGCATTGTTACAAGGGTGCAAGTCTCACCTGCAAACCTATCAAGCAAACTCACCTGGCTAGTGGCAAATGTGATGAATGTAACTATCTCCTCCATATTCTGGATAGAGTCATAGCATTAATGTTTGCATGGGAAAGAGAAATAACTACAAGAAAGGCCACTGATTCCTATGACTTCGATATTTGTGATTTCAAATTTCTATGAAATTATCATCAGCTATTTCATCCATCCTCATTTTTTTATTATAACTGAGATATCCTGCATATTCATTAATCCAACTGTTACATTGGCCTTTTAAGATCCTTACTTAATACCAGACTTTTAATATTGAAAAAGTTACCTACTCCACATCAAACTAACACTACACTCTGATTTTAGAAGTTGAAAAGTATAAACAACAGTATAAAGATTTATCATCTGAACACCTAGAAATCATTTTTCTTTATTTAATTTAATCAATCATTAAAATAATCCATGTTCCATAGTTACAACTTCTCTGATTTTGGAAATGTTATGGAAATGTGGTGTTAATGCTAATTTTATCTCTCTGGTTTTTAAATATTATGTGGATATATTTTAGTGCTGTTTCTAAATGAATTTATTATTCAACATTTTATCCTGTTTCAGTCTCCAAAATAATTATTTATTTTTTATCCCTAAGTGAAATAATTTTTTTTCCCCCCAGGAGCTTCCAGAGCAACTTTCCTGGGATATTTCTGGCTTGGTTATGAAGAATGCCTTTAAGTAACACATGCTCAAAACTGTATAACTATTGCTCCTAGATAATATAAAAATCTAGACAGTTGAGAACAACCTAATTTTCTCCTTAATGTCTCTAGTTTTTTTTTTTTTATTGAACTTGAATCACTTAGCTCAAACATGTACTGATGTAGCGTTTTTCAACAAGATACCACAAATTATGATGGCATCAATTGACCTGTTGATTTAGTAGTTAATAATTTCTGGAGAATGTTTTAGCATATCCTTAAATATATTGCATTCATTTGCTAAAAACTGCAATTTAGGAATAAAAATTACATTATGCCTCCTGAATTTATTCCTGCTTTCCTTACTTATTTTTTAATATGTATTCTGTTATTTCAAATATTTCCTCTGTGTTATGAATTTCATACTAATAATACTATTCTGTATTTTGATATAATTCATTATTTTGACTCATAATGGCAGTGTTTTCATTATAATTTCATTTCCCAGTTGGAAATATCCCTTTGCATTTCATTTTCCCACCATCTTATGTCTTTTAATGTTCTTATCATCATAGGTCCTTTTAATATGAATATTTTATTGTTCTTTCTTATATTTTTATGATCTTTTGTATACGAATATAGTCTATGAAGTTTCATATGTGGAAACAATTTGAAGATTTTCCTTCCATTTCAAGTTTTCTTTTTTTTTCATTTTTCTTTTTTTGAGTCAGAGTCTCACTCTTGTTGCCCAGACTGGAGTGCAGTGGCACACTCACGGCCACTGCAGCTTCGACCTGCTGGACTTAGGCGATCGTTCTGCTTTGGTCTTCCAAGTAGCTTGAACTACAGATGTATGCCCGGCTAGTTTTTGTGATTTATTGTAGAGATGAGGTCTCACCAAGTTGCCCAGACTGATCTCGAATTCCCAGGCTCAGGCAATCCTCTTGCCTTGGTTTCCCAGAGTGCTGGGATTACAGACTGTGCCACCGTGGCTGGCCTATTCCAAGTTTTCTTCTAGTTAGTTCTGTTGTCTCCTTCCACCTACAATACTTAATTTTCCTCCGTCCTTTATGTGCATATGCAGTGTTTCATCTTGTTCATGAAGATGAAATACAGGCAGTCCTACTGTTGGTCCTCTTGAGACTGGCTGACTTCATGACTCTCTTCTTCTTCTGTTTTGTAGCAGCTTATTTTCTCTCAAGAACTGCAGGTCACCTTTAAGTAGCCTGAGGAAGTGGCAGAGGTGCTGGAGACCAGGGAGACCCACTGAGGTTATGTCCTGTTAATTAAGTTATTTGACCTCTGCCCTCATCCCTGAGTTCGTCAATTATTCTAAGTCAGGATTATTACCATATATTGTGTTATGTTTGTGAGTGTGTGGTATGTGTGTGGTGTACATGTGTGTGTAACATAGTAGATAACACCCTAATATTTCAGATCATTTTTCAATTCATAAGGATCTATGGAGTCTCTAATCATGCAGAGAGAATTAACCTTCTTGTCCACTTACCTTAATTCCACCCATTTATCCCCATTTAGAAGAGGAAAAGGTTATGTATGAAACTTCAGTTTGATTATTTATGAGCCTGATGTATTATTGATTGCTGGTATTTAATCAACTCAAAGAACACATCTGTGACATGAAATGGGGCTTAGGTTAGGTAAAAGCCATGTTGCAGATATCTGCTCTCACTAGAATATATCCCGCTACCTTGACCACACTTAAAAATATGTATCTATATTATAGATAATTATTTATATATCTTAATATGACAGGCAGATGCTATAAACTACAAGATGCGGGTTTATACTCATGAACCCACCTATAAGTTTTGCTCATTAATGACTTTTAGTAGCCATTGAAGGTGGGTGACTTGGAGTAAGATTAAATACATTTCATACCGATCATTTGAAGGAAATAAGAAAGCTACTGCTTGGCTCATCACCTAGCCCAAGCGCAGTGATCCACTGAAAATTTGAAGAGGAACATGAAGGTATTTCCACAAGAGACAGAATAATTACATGGGAGAAAAATCTATGTTCAAGACAATGTTTCTAAAAGGAGAAGATTCACCAAGGAATCTCAGGCATCTGGGATCTTAGCTGGTAAGTTCAGAGGCAATGGTTATAAAGCACTGCTCTCAGTGTTTCCAGTTATTCATGGAGCGATCAGTGCTCATGACACTTCATCAGTGAATTTTGTAGTTTGAGTTGCTTTGTTTACTGGTGTATGATTTTTTTATTGCTCACATCTCCAATGTTCAACATTTGACATTGAAATTACTAGACAATCTGAGCTGACCCTTAGAATAAAAATCGGCATAATATGTGACAACACAAATAGAAGTTTTCTATTTGATCTTTCATTCAACCTAGGTCACTGCTGACTTACAGTAACTATGGACTTTTTTTAAAGTGGGCTCCGGACATATGTGTGCAGGGCTCATATCCCATCTCTGCCTGTTGTTAGCAACACATCCTAGGCAAACCAGTTGACCCATCTGCTCTCAGTTCCTTCCTTTGTAAAACAGAAAAAAAACCTCTCATCTACTGCACTGAGTAGTTTGGAGCAGTGAGTGATTCAATATAACAGTCTTCGACCCATATCTGATTCATAATAAGTATTCACAAATGTCACCTCTTCCATTTCCCCCATGTACTGGGACCCATTCTAGGTGCTGAGCATGGTAGTATACTCCTATAGTCCCAGTTACTCAGGAGGCTGAGGTTGAAGGATCATCTGAGCCCAGGAAGTCAAGGATGTGGTAAACCGCGATCATGCCACTGTACTCTAACCTGGGAGAGAGTGAGACCTTGACTCAAGAAACATTGGTCGAGGTAACCACTAAAACTTTCTGTTTCCATATTGTCTGAATGATAAATATTGTATCTAACTTTTTATATTTTAGCAATAGGGAGACATAGAGTGACATTTAAATTTTAAATATACGGGGCAACCCCTTGGGGTCCCCTCCCACTAATGGGAGCTTCTCTGTCCTCTCAATAAATCCTGCTTATTCACTAAAAATAAATAAATAAATAATAAATGAATTTTAAATATACTGATTATTAATAGAAATATGAACAGGTGCTCGAACTTATTGGGTATGTCGATTGTTTTGACTATGAGTGGTTTTTTTCCAGATCCATTGTCAATTGTTCTACTGGATTATGTTTCTCTAACCATGTTGATTTTAGGAGTTGCTAGAATATTTTAGAAACAGTCACTGGTTATATATAAAAAAATATAAATTCCTGGTTGATCATTTGCCACTTGTTTCTGGTTTGTTTTTGTTTTTTTTTTTCAATTACCATGTAGTTGAATCTATGAAGATTTTCACTTTGGATACTGTCCCCAATACCACTGCAAAAGGAAATATAATTAAGCGCATAAGGCTTATGAGTAAAAGTCAAACAATGTCTTTTTCTACAGGGGATATTTAAATATTCATATAAAACTCAAAAGAATCAACAGAAAAACTAGTGATAAAATGTGAGTATAAAGTGGCTGCAAAAATCGACTGCAATTCAGAAAATGTAATTAGAAAATACAATAAGATACAGATTGCACAAACACTAGACTATCACATAGTCAGGAATCACCTAGGTATATTAGCTCTTTAGAGGGTAAAATTTAAAAGCTATCTAAATGAAATAAAAGTATACATAAATGGTATACCATTGTTAATATGCAAATGCTTCCCAAAGTATAAAAAGTATTTGATGTGATTCCAACAGGAAACTAAAAGATTTGGGGGGAATTGGACAACTTGCAAGATGTATATTGCAGTACAAAACTCCTTATATTTATAAACGAATTTTGAAAAAAGAACAAGAGGATACTTATTCTACTATATAGAAGATAAATATTACAGTGCCAAAGTCTGGCACTCTTGAAGATATAGATAAACGAACCAATATAAAGGAATAGAAAGAGTCTCGATTGCAAACTACAGTTGTCTAGCCCTAGACAGCATAAATCTAAATCAGGCTGGGAAAACTTGCTCCCCACATAGAGAAAATAAAATTATACCAATACCTCAGTTTAAAGTTGTTAGAAAAAATTCTGGATAGATTATGCTAAATGAAGACAAACACTTGTGGGAAAATAAAGAGCAGTATTTAAAGAATACTTTTCTATCCTAAAGTCATAAACAAATTGCAAATCTCAAAACATAGTAATTGGTTGATAATGAAAATTTTATCTATCTTGCTCACTGAGAAAAATAGTTTAGAGATAGCTCCTTTTCTACCAGATTAAGTCAAAAGTTTTAGCCTATTTCTACTGAACAAACTAATGTTAAAACAAGCCAAACTAGTCTTTTTGCTGCTCTGCCCTGATGTGGAGTTGCTCTGTTCACAACTTTCCTTATGCACCCTGAACACCACAGCACTTACTCCATCTCATTGACTTATTCTGTTATCCTATTAGATTACGGCTTCTTAACCGTGATTTTGCTTCCCAGAGGATATTTGGCAAACTCTAAAGATATACCTCATAGGCCTGGCATGGCGCCTCAAGTCTGTAATCCCTGCACTTTGGGAGGCTGAGGTAAGGGGATTGCCTGAGCCTACGGTTTCGAGAACAGCCTGGGCAACTTGGCGAGACCTCATCTCTATAATAAATAAAACAATTAGCTGGGTGTAGTAACGTACACACCTGTAGTTCTGGCTACTTAGAAGGCCGAGGCTGAAGGATCGCCTGAACCCAGCAGGTTGATGCTGGGGTGGCCGTGAGTGTGCCACTGCCTCTAGCCTGGGTGACTCCAACTCAAAAAAGAAAGGGATTGGTGGGGGGCGGGATTGGCAGTAGTGATAAACAACCAGGGGAGGGAGGGGGACACCTCATCAACAAGGGTACCTGCATAATGAACATTTGTATACTTAACCCTGAATTGTACCCCACATCTTTAAAATAATTTTTAAAAAAAGACACGATTGGTTGTCACAACTAGGAGAGGCAACTCTGAAGGAATCCAGTGGGTGGAGGCTAGGAATGCAGTTAATCAACTACAGAACACAGATAACTTTCCATCACAACAATTCTCTGGTCCAAATATCAACTGATGAGTTGGAGTAACTAACTCTGTACTGAACTAAGAGCTCCTTATGGGCACAGATTGTGGTGAGTTGGAGTAACTAACTCTGTACTGAACTAAGAGCTCCTTATGGGTACAGATTGTGGCCTCCAAATTTTAACCCCCAGCAATGAGCACAGGGAGTAAGGCAGAGTTGAAACTCAAATATATTTTACTAAATGAATTACTAATTTCATTGATTCATCACTGCCAATGGATTGTAACAATTTTTCCCAGATGTTTTTACTTTCTTCATAGGACATGCTTTTATAATCATTTATACAAACTTCAACCGCAGATGGATTGAGTTGAAGTTTATTTCTACTTCTCAATTACCAGTTTCTGTAAAGCTGCCATTCTGTTAAGACTGTTAATATTGTCTTTCTAATAAGTGACAAAGGAATTATTCAGAAATGAAGGTAACTTTAGAATGCAAATTTGAGACAGTAATCTTACAATCAAATGCAAATATTAACACAATACACAAAATTATCCTACAAAACAGCTGAGATCAAGATATATTTGTAAAGAAAAGCAACTTAGTTATTTCACAGATTTATTTATCCTAAACTGGCACATAAAGCCTCCAAAGTTATGCATCAGAATTTATTTTTTAGAGTCTCACCAATATTAAACATAAGAATTACAGAAATAGATACTTAAAGACTCTTTTATATTGTTGATAACATGTATCAAGGTAAGAATATATTTCAAACACAAACTGCAAAGTGGGTGTTTTTTTAACATGCTGAACTACTAGTCACTTTTACAAAAATAAATGTTTTTCTACAAGTTTTGCTCTTGCTGTATTATAAGAGGTGACAGGTTTTTTAGTGGCTTAAAAGTAGTCTTTGAGGTTCAATAATTCAATGATTGGCTTCACTGGAATGATAGAAACTTCAAGGCTGCTGGCTTACCATCAACCCTTGTTATTTTCAAATACACAGTTTCTTTTCAGCAGTAGCTCATTTAGGGACCAACAATCATGTATGTTTTCATTGTCTTACCACAATGAGAACCAGTTTCCTACCTGTGAAACAAAGGTGGTAGCTCACAAGAGTCAGTTTTATTGGTGGGGATGGGGTGAGAAGCATAACTATGCATCTATTTCCCTGTAAACACCAATGTCTCATTAATGGATTTCTTTCTCACTCATTTTTCAGGGAGCGTACCTTGAGAATTGGTTAGAGTCCCCTGGGAAACTTGCTTAGGCCTTTTGAATGGGATGATCTGTAGGGCCGGGTGAGTAGACTAGAAAGTCATTCTGGCCAATTTGAGTTTGACAAATTGCGATAACAAATTTAGCTGCACCACACAAAAGAGATTTATAGCAAAGTTGGGAAGAGGAAGAGGAGCGAAGGAGGCTCTGTGCAGATGGAAGAAAAGATGTCCAAGGCACACCAGGGGGGAGTTAGCTAGGCGCTCTTCAGAGACAATGTCCTCAGGTACACAGCCCAGGGCCACTGTAAGTTTCACATGCTACCATACACCTGGAGGCAGATTCTATGCTGAATTTTATATAAAAAATTTGTTTATGGAATGTTATGCAGGTCAGATTTCATATCTAGATATATTTGCGAAGTTTAGTCATAGTATTAGTTAAAATAACATTTGACAAATCCCACTGGGATTTTTAAAATTGAAGGCATGAAGGAGAAGTGAGTCTTTTCTGGCTACTTTGTAGAATTGGAAGATGTGAAGAGAAAGAGCTAGAGAGAACTCCCTCCTCTCGGGAAGTAGATGGCTTGTGTTGCTTTACAATGAGGTCTCCAGCCTTGTCCCAAACATGAGGGGAACTACTGTATCCAGCATCTGTGCCAATGCACACCTAGCCTCCCCTAGGGAAAAGGCACTCACACACCTGCACACACGAAGTAGAATACCGAGCCCAGGCTCGGTGGCTCAGCCTGTAATGCCAGACTTTGGGAGGCCAAGGCAAGTGGATTGCCTGAGCCCATGGGTTCAAGGCCTGCCCGGACAACTTGGCGAGACTTCGTCTCTTCACTACATCAAAAATTAGCCAGGCGTGGTAGCGTGAGCCTGTAGTTCTTGTTACTTGGAAGGCTAAGGCGGAAGGATTGCTGGAGCCCAGCAGGTCGAAACTGCACTCCAGTCTGGGCCACAGAGTGAGACTCTAACTCAAAAAAAAAAAAAAAGGTATGCCAAGATAGCAGATGTGCTCTATGACAGGAATGAAGTGTGTCTGTAAAGTCTGCTGGTAGACCACAATTCACTTGAAAGACTGCAAACTTTGTGGAAAATTAAGTACCTTTTAGGCAGGACCCTCTCTATAAAGTAACTCCCTCGCTTACCCTGCTCAAATGGTTATTCACAAAGATGTGAAATAGTGGATGACATGAATGATACCTGACTCATCCTCAATCAACTTCAAAGTGTCTTCACAGCAGGAAGTCCACATGTGATACACCCAGGGGCAGATCAAGACCCAGCCCTTGGCAAAAGCCACTGACCTCTGGACTTGTCATTCCTCCCACCTGCTATGCATCTTGCATCTAGGGCCACATGAAAACCAGAGGTGTGCTGAATGGAGTCATGCAAGTCGACGCACCACACTTGGCAGAGTGAGCCTCACATGTGGCAGACCTTGGTGTCAGCTAATCTAATCTACTTAGGAGGAATTCAATTTATTTATTTTTATTTTTTGTTTGTTTATTTTTACTTTATTTTTTTTACAAAGATGTGGGCACAAATTGTGTCACAATTAGGTACATAAGTAATGTATGAGCAGATGAAGTTTGGGCCTCCAGCGGGTCCTCACTTCCCCTGGTTTGGGACCAGGTACCCTTTGTGTTGTTATGTGTCCCCTCCCTTCCTCCCTCCTCTGGCTGTGTCCCATGACTGCCAATGCATCCCTTGTGCTATTGTGATTAATGTTCAGGTCCCACTTATGAGTGAGAACATGTGGTATTCAGTTCTTTGTTTCTGTGATAGATCGTCAAGAACAATTGTCTCTAACAGCATCTAGTTTGCTGTGAAGTCCATGATTTGTCCTTCTTGTTTTTTTTTTTTGAGTCGGAGTCTCACTCTGTCGCCCAGACTGGAGTGCAGTGGCCACTCCCAGCCACCACAGCCTCGACCTGCTGGGCTCCGGCGATCCTTCCGCCTCAGCCTTCCAAGTAGCTGGAGCTACAGGTGCACGCTACCACACCCGGCTAATTTTTTGATTTATTGTAGAGATGACATCTCACCAAGTTGCCCAGGCAGGTCTCGAACTCGCGGGCTCAGGCAATCCACTCACCTCAGCTTCCCAAGGTGCGGGATTACAGGCTGAGCCACTGAGCCCAGCTGATTTTGTCCTTCTTTATGGCTGTGTCATACTCCACCCTGTGTTGGAACTCAGTTTCATAAAACAGCCACCATGTCTGTTTCTTCTCCCCATGACCACCTCAGTGCAGGTGAGAGCCGGAAACTGTCACCTATCTCAGGCTCAGGGGTGAGCTCAGCTTAACTTAGTGTTCATCCAGGCGGGGCCGGAGATCTGAGAGGAGACCCAGGCAGACAGAAAAGGACTTCTGCCTGAACAGAATTCCAGGGTTAGACAGAAAAAGATAAGTTTAAAGACGACACAAGTAAGATCTAAGTGAACTTGGGAAAATCTGTCTGCTATGCCTCAGTTCCCTGGGAAAGATCTTGGATGGAGAGAACCCTGGAAGATCAAGGCCGTGGAAGGAGAGAACCCCAGAAGACTGAGACCCTGAAAAGAGAGAACCAATTTCCACATGCCAAAGAGCAGTCAGTGAAGAAGGCAAACTCAGACAGGGGTCCTCTTGCCACCACAGACAGGAAAGATAGCTCCATAAGATTCCCAGGTTCTCAGAAAGGCAAGGGTGTTAGAAGAAAAAGACAAGAGTGTGTCTGCCCCTCGCTTAGGATGACAGAGGCAGCCTGGGAAGGAAGTCAGTTTAAGAGGAAAGTGACTGCATCTTAATAAACTGTGACTTCAGAGACCCTGGCAGGTGCTAAGGCAGCATAGAAGGCATATTGGCCAAATCAAGGCAACACCAACAGAATGGATCACTGAGCAAGAGGCCTGGTGAGGCCACAGTGGAGTGTGGAAGTGGGCATCCCCATGTCTCCTCTGCAGAGTGACCTCTGGAAGTTCCCCATCCTTCCCTTCCAGCTCAGCTCCTGGGCAAGAGATTATGTTGTAAACTCCAGGTGCTGTTAATATGTGACTCCTCCTCAAACCCCAGCAATTCTCAAACTTTTATGTGTACAGAAATCATCTGAGAACCTTATAAAACACAGAGACTGACTCAGTCCTTGGAGAAATCTTAATACATGTTTTTTTAAATTGCAATGCAAAGCCAAGATTAATCCTGATGAAACAATAAGTATGGTGTACCCAGGATTCATTTAAAAAATAAAAATTATTTTAGTTAATAAAAATAATTTAAAATAATCTAAAAATTAACAGAAGCGAAAGAATATAGATTGCCCATAGTCTGACCACAGTAAGACAGTGATGGCCGTAAAAGAAGCTAAGCATTATGGCAGCCAAAATCCTCCTCTACTTCAAACCCACATTTCCTGTTCATAGGGCAGATGGTGATAAGTGCTTCTCTCCCACCACATTTCATTCTTACAGAAGCAAATCAAACCACCTGATCACACACAGGTAGGGTGGCTTTGAAAAGATCTAATAATCTCCTTGAGAAACCCATCAACTTGAAGTGTGATGTGAAGTAACGAGATAACCTATTCTAGTCCCACAGCGCTCAACTACATGAGTATCAGTCTACTAATGGAGAAATTCACAGGAAAAAATCTAAAACTTGACTTTGATCGCAGAAAAAACGGGCTAACTACAGTCATGAAATTCTGAGTATAAAGGCATCATTTCCACACTGAGCCTGACTATTTCTGAATTCCCTGAATTATATGCACATTTCTTCACTGGAATATCCTGTAAGTGGTTGTCAAGAACTAAGATTTGCTAAAATTGGGTATTTTTGCTTTTCTCTTAGCTAAAAACTAGAAACATATATTCATCACCTCCACCTGTGAATAGTTCAGTATGAACAGTTTTCTTCATTTTATTTAGAGGAGATCAAAATGATTATTTCAAAATTGACCTGCCAATAATAAGACTCGCAACCTATTTTATGAATTGTGTCTCTTTATACACTAGCAAATAAACTCAACTGAAATATGGCGTGTATCATAGTGTCATAATCAGTGAGACCTTTAGGTAGGGATGCCATAGGCATTATTGAGCTTGTGGAAGCAACATGAAAAGACATATCAGAGCAGTCAAGTCCCAGAGTTCATGTCTGAAGTAGAGACTACTCATGGGATCCAGGACATTGAATCTCTAGGGTTCTGTCTTTAGTGGTGCCAGGGCTGCAGCCAAGACTCATTACCATCTTTAGAAAGTACAGTACTCACAACGGCATGTGAAAGTCTGGAGAAGATGACACAAAAATGACTCTTGGGTCAGCCCAGCAGGCACTGGGTTTTGAGCATGATATCAGGTAGTTCTCTGCAGGGATAGGAGATGACGAGCAATAGAGATTGTCAGAAAATGTTGGTGTTATTTAGAGGCATTTAGGAACACAGATGACCATATCCAAGCCCTACTTTGCTGCTGTGGGTTGAGAGTGGTCTTTAAAGAAAGCTAAGACTAGGATAGCAAGAGAGATAAGTATAAGCTGCTCATCAGCTGGGAAGAAAAGAAAGAAGAGAAACCAAATTTGCCTATCATGACTCAGGAGCTCTCTCTCTTTCTCTCTCTATCTCTTTTATATATGTTAATATTGCTGGAGTCCAGCTTCAGCTGGGTTCAGGGTACCCCAAAGGTGGAGACAGCATCAGTGATTGGGGAAAAGAAGAGAGAAAGAGAGAGAGAGAAAGAAAGAGACTGGACTCCGGTCTAGTGCAGAAGCGATATGAGTTATTGGGAATTACAACGGGTCTTTTATATACAAAGTCAGATGTGGGAGGGGCATCTCCCATCCTCCAGAAACCTTAATCCATGAAAACTTAATCAATGATTGCCTTTAAACCCTTTTCATATGATAATCTTAAAATCCCATAACAAAGGATAACCTAATCCGTGACTGACATACTCTATAAACCTTTTTCATCCTAAACTGATTGATTTATGCCAGGTTAAACAATTCTATAGAAGCTTAAGTATTTACTTTACAAGTGAAAGTGGCCTATCCCAGAATGTTTGGAATGTGGCCCAGTCCAAAGTTCACAGTGGGCTAC
>NW_007257543.1:218248-245432 GCF_000164805.1 Carlito syrichta
CTAAAGTTAGCTTGTGTTTGTCCCGATCTCAGAGATTTTATGTTTTGAGCTCACAGGAGCTTAATCTGGCTAGTGCTGAGTAGAAAGGGGGAGGAAATGGGGTCAATAGCTCCCGAACGCATCCTAGTGGTCTCGGGGTCAACGGCCCTTCCTGATCCCTAACGCTCAGTGGGCTTCCGTGGCCGGCTCCCAACATTATATACTTTCTGTAGTAGTCACAAAAACCCTTTGAGATAAGTATTTATATCTTAATTTTACACCTAAGTTGGGGCTTAGAATGACAGTATTTCCTACATGGGAGTATACAATTATAAACAGCCAAAATTTAAAAACAAGCAAGTAAACAAACATCAGAGAGAGAAGAAAGACAAGGCTGAATGTGTCTTGTTTGCTATACACTATACTGTTTTCAGAACTTAGAGCAACACTATACACAGAGAAGGCACTCAATTAATTGTATTAACTGAGCCGGTCTTTGGAAACAAAGTCAATATTCTTTCTGCCATATCCATGTGCCTCACCAGAAATGTTTGCTTTCACTCTTCTTCCCCAGGCTACACATTCTCATGAAGCAACTTTCTTCTATCCTTAGGACATAATGGGCTGCCATTTTCTTGCCACAAAGATCAAATATCTACTTAAATAGATCAAATATTTATTTATCTGACAGTTCTTATTCTTAGAGTAACAGAAGAGAGCAGGGAACATGGGTTGCAGAAGTGTACAGCCCAGATCTCGCCTTCAGTTCATCCCTACAAATAACACACACTCTGCACCTATCATGTGTGGGGAATCATGCATGGTGCTGGTGACACACACAGGAAAAGCACCCTCCTTGTCTTCCTTCAAGAAGTTTCCCTGTCATGTGCCTGCGACCACTTCAGCTCAGTTCTCTGGAGGCCCACACTTGGCTGAATACATACACATCAGCAGTTTCTGGAAGGTCACAGATCTGCTCTCTGCTATTCCTCCTGACTTATGACTTTTCACCCTAATACAAATATCAATAATCATTATAACTGCCGCTTTCTAGGAATGAAATGAGACTCAAATATATTTAGAACTTACCACAGGACAGCCAATAAAAGGGTCATATTTGGAGTTAAGCTGCCTAACTAATTCAAATGCAACTCTAATATTTAATAGTGATGGGACCTGGGTCAAATTACTTAAGCCTCAGTTCCTCAGATTCCTCATTGGCAAGATTCCCTTTTCTCCTCCATCTTGCCAACACCTGTTATTTTTGACTTTTTAACGATAGCCATCCTTATTGGTGTGAGGTGATATCTCATTGTATTTTAGATTTGCATTTTTCTGATGCTTAGTGAAGCCGAGCATTTTTAAAAACACATATATGTAGGCTGTTTGTATGTCTTCCTTTGAGAAGTGTCTGCTCATGTCCTTGGCCCACTTTTTAATGGGGCTATTTGCTTTTTTTCCTCTAGATTTGTTTGAGTTCCTTGTAGAACCTGGATGTTAGGTCTTTGTCAGATGCACAGTTTGCAATTTTTTTTTCCTATTCTGTGGGTTGTTTCTTTATTCTGTTGATAGTTTCTTTGGCTGTGCAAAGACTTTTTAGCCTCATAAGGTCCCACCTGATAGTCTTAGCTTTTGCTGTCTCTGCTTTTGAGGACTTGGTCTTGAATTCATTGCCCACTCCAATGGAGGATGTTCCCTAAGCTTTCTTCTAAGAGTCTTATACTTTGGGGTTTCACATTTAAGTCTTTGATCCATTTTGAATTGACAAATTTTATTTTTCATAAGAAAATAATGCTTTAGGAATTACAGAACCCCCCCCACCACGTACACACTGAGTACAAGAGAGCCATTATTCCAGACATTTTGTAAGCCAAAATTTGACTTAATTTTTTATCAATTAATATAAACCGAATAATTTAAAATAAGGTTATGGTATCAGAACGATTTCATCGTAGCTATTTTTTCCTCAAATGTTAGGATTAATCTATAGGAAAAAAAGTTGAAGACTTGATTTTGGTTACAAACCACACTTAAATCTTAGGAATTTTGATCAAGGCAGATAGATGTGAGGAAATTTGGAATGAGGAATAGCCTCATTCAAAATCCTGATGGGTTTAAGAGTTACTATGTATAATACATAGTTACTGTTTATAATAGATAGAGCAAATTATAGATACTAAATTAAACAAATATTTCAGCATTGTCACAGGGATTCACAAAAGCAAATATTTAAGATTTAAAGATGGATAGGAGGAAACAGGCAGAAATATCAGTGGTGGACTATATCAAACTAAATTTCTCCATGAGAAAACAAAACAAAACTAGACATCTTTACAATGACAAGGAACATAATTATCTCTCCCACCATGCTGTTCTTTGATGGATGCATTTTAAGCAAAATATGGTAGAACTGTAGCATGGGCCACTACTCAGTAAAAAGTATTGCACTATTGGTGCACTATTGGTATAGGCAACTACCTGGATGAGTCTTCAAACAATTACGATGAGGGGGAAAAAAAACCAGTGCCAATAGACTGCATCATATATGATTACACTTTTTCTATAAGTTTCTTAAAAGGACAAAATTATAGAAATGAAGAAGAAATTAATGGTGGCCTGGGATTAAGGAGAGGATGGTAGCAAGAAGGAAGAGGTCAGGCTATTGTATGATGGAACCATAAAGGATCTCTATGATTATAAAATTGTTCTGGATCTTGTCTGCAACAATGTCAATATCCTGTTAATATGATAATGTACTAGTATATTGAAAATATTGTTTAAAGAATCATAAAAATACTAGCAAAAAGAAGTTGAACTGAAAAATTTTTGCTTACATTTTATGTCAAATTTTATGTCTTCATTGCAATGTTTATCATTTACTTAAATTTCAAAAATAAATGGATTAAATTGAGTATGTGACCATGTTCTTTTTTTTTTTTTAACTTTAGGCCTAAAGAGCATCTTCAATGAACAAGATTAGTTCTTTACATGGATAAAGTAAAGTGTCCAATAAAATCCTTAGCATTTAAAAACATATGCAAGCATTATAAGCATCTTGAGTTCATTTTCTACCCTTCAGGTTAGCGTGGGTAAATTAATTAAGCCAGCATTCCTCATGGGCAAAGCACTCTCTTCATTACTCTCTTTTTGCTCTCCATTCTTCTTATTGTCACTGAAAGACCTTGAGACCTGAAATAGATATTAATTATTTTCCACCTTCACCCCTCCCTGTTCAAAGCAGTGCATGATGTTTTGACCACAAGACCCTATCAAACACATCTTATTAAAGCCACACAGAATGAGTGGATACACAAGAACAAAGAACTTGTGCTCAGGGTTAAAGATGAATAAATAACAATATCTAACACAAAAAAGGTTCCAGAGTTAATATGAGTATTATTTTTATCAGTAATACAGTATAATTAAAAAGTATATCAATATTATTTCACAAATAAGGGAACATGAGTAAATAAGCATATCAAATACTAAGTAAATGTAGCACAGCCTCTGCTATATCATCCAGAAAACATTAAAGGGCAGTTTTTAAAATTTTTAAAAATTAGTTTTGATGCTAATACCAGGAAAGATCAGGCTAGAAAAAAATCCACAATCAATCTCTTTCTTGAACTTAAATACAAAAATTCTAAACAAAGTATTAACTAACTGAGTCAGCATGTTACAATAAACAGAAAGTTAAAAAGTACATGACCAATCTGGGTTTCTTCCAGGAATTTAAGCTTGGCTTAATTTTTTAAAAATTACCTATATGTACATAAACAAACATACACCCATGCATGCACATATACATTCACACATTTTCACTTAACACAGACACAGATGCACATCTATGCCTATGTGTCTGCACAAATGCACAGATTGAATACATATGCATGTCAACCTATTTTTCTCCCATATTTTTCAATATTTCACACAAGGGCATGACAACAAGCTTTGTTAATATCTTGTTTTTTTCCATGTGAGTGTGTCTCAAGACTTGATACCGAGAGATGGAAATGACAGACCAAAAAAGAATGCTACCAAGTTGTCCTGAACCAATTTGTCACCCCAGGAATGACAGTGCCTGTTTCCCTACATTGTTAACAGGGTTAGATAGCATCATTCTTATATTATTGAATGTTGCAAATCTTGTGGGGAAAATTGTATCTTAGTTTTATAATTTTCAGACATCCAACTCTCATGGAGAAAGTTAGCCTTTCTCTGTGTTCCAGGTTCTTGGGTTTTTTCCTCATCTGATTTTACTATCTCTACCATTGGTCCTTGAGTCTACTGGATGTTTATATTTTTAAGTAAATAGTTATAGGTTTTAACATATTCTCTAAATATTAATCTCTTAGCTTTACATAAGATGCAAATATGCTGCAAAGCTTATATTTTAATTTTATAGTGACTTTGACACTTTCAAGCGTGTTTTTAATGATGTACAATTTACCTTTGCTTCTTTCACAATTTTTTCCAGAAAGGGAAAACTTCTCATTCGTGATCTGTTTACAAGAATCTTTTCTATTTCAATATTCAAAATGAATTCCTTTTTTTTTTATTCAGTTATAGCTTTGCTTTGTTTTAAGTTCACCATTTTGATGTTTCTGAATTTTATTTTGTGATTTTTTTATTCGTCACTGCCTTGAAATACCACCTTTATGATAAATTGCTTATATATGAAATTATGTATATGTAAATAACTTAATATTTGTGTTGTGTTTCAATGACTGACTTGCTTATTTCTATGTCGATACCATAGTGCTTTAATTACTGTGGGTTTAAAATACACCTTGCCACTTGGTAATGCAAGTTTCTCTAATTGTGTTTTATATAACTTGATTATTCTTGGGAATTTTTTCCAGATAAATATGCAATTCAATTACCAAGATAAATAAAAACACTCTTTTTAAACTGTTCATTAATTTTTTTTTATTTTATAATATAATTTTGGCAGGATTGTTCTCTTTTTGCTCTTGCATCTGTCAAATGGAAAGACCACGTATCTCCTCATGTATTCAGGTTGCAGACAGTTGTTGCATAGTTTAATATTTTTTTAATAAAAACTTTTCAACATTCCATGCTAAATTTTTTTTGCAGACTTCCTAGGAGGTGACTATTATCTGTAAGTCTGTTTTCTTCTTCTTGCCATTTCTACATAGCTATACCTTTATAGAAGAATGTTTCCCTTTTCACTCTGCCAACGTGCCACAGTTGAGAATCTTAGTGGGTGAATTATTAAAATCACTGCTGTAGGGCACAGGGACATGAATTCACGGAGATCTACTGAATGGCTCCTAAATGACAGGAATCTGAGTTCACACGAATGTGGCTTCAACCAAAGCTGGATTGAGGAATAAGAAAATACAATTTGGGCACAAGAGTCATTTCATGTTTTCCAGGAGTAACCTTTGAAAACTCTGTGTATTGTTTGGTCACCTAGTGAGACAGGAGATAGCTAGAGAAAGGCTAGTCAGTCAGACAGGAGAGTCCTCTGGTATCAATGTAGTGAACTTCTGGCAAGCCTCAGGCTCAGCTTTGGTAAACAAGCCCCCTGTAAGCTTCTCAAGCTAGAGCTAAAGTCCTCCCTGTTGGGATTGAAAAGCAACCAACCAGAACAGCAACAGCTCACAGCTAGTGCTAGCCAATTGGCTTGGACTTAGGGTTATATAAGCGCCAGGCTTTCGGCCCCAGATGGGCAACCACTTCATGCCTCTTCCAGCTGTGAGAGCTATTCCGTCTTCAGTAAATCGTGCTTTCTCACTTTCCGGCTGTCCATGTCACCCATTCTTCCTGGGCATGAGATAAGAACCTCAACTCTGAAGAGCTGCAATCTGGAACTGCAGTAGATCACCCCAGATGTTGGCTTGCCAGTCGACAGAGCCAACAGAACCAGAAAAAGGGGAGACTCCGAAGCTGAGACACCCAGGAGGCAAGACTTGCCAGCCCACTGAACCAGCAACACTCTCGGGGCTTGGCCAATCACAACACTCAGGGCTTGGCTTGCCAGCCCATTAGAGCTGACACTTGTGGGGCTAGGCTTACCAGACCCTCCACGACCCTCTCGGGGGCTTAGCTGGCTGACCCATTGGGCTGACACTCTTGAAGCCCAGTCTGACCTGAAAAATCTACATCACTAATGTATACCTCAAAGAATATCATTTAGTTTTATCATTCATCTGAATTTAATTGTATGTATTGCATTCTCCTCAATATTGGTTCAACATTTAGTTCACATTATTGCTTGTAATGTAATAAATTTCTTTACAGGACTGCTTCGTATTCTAGAGTGTAAGCCCATTATCCTATTAATGTCTGGGTTGTTCCAAGTTTGCTCTTATGAACAACCACTTGACTATTATTAATTCTTGGCAAGATGAGTTAAATTTTATCTATGAATATAACTGCTGAGTCATAGAATATAAAAATTTTCAACTTTACAGAAAATTGTCAAAGTGTATTTTGTGTACCTTTGAAATGTATTTGGACCTAATTATATTCACTCCAGCTATCCCTAAGAAATAATATTAATGCCAATTATTTCCAAGATTAGAATTTTTAACATTTTATAATTCAACATAATATTTACCATAATATTCAAGATAATACTTTTAAAAAATATTTGATATTCAGTTCTCAATATTTTAGAAAGGCAGTCTATGTTTAAAATATTCTATTATTTACTAGGTTATTACTTCAGTAGAAATTTTATATTTCAATTTTTTCACTACTTAATCTCAAATTTTAAGCATGGTCACAGAAATATTTTGAATTTGTCCCATAGATAACTTTCACTCATTGAAAACGTTGATAAAAATTTCACCAAATATTGTAGTTGACTTAAAAAATTGTGTGCTGAGATTCTTTGAGAAAATTTATATCTGTGTACACAGCCTCAAAATAGCCAATGGAATTTAAAATATAACATTTGGAACATAGTGTCATAATATTTCTAATATCTTTGAATAATCTACAAAAAGTCATATTCTAAAAAGTTATCATATTGTATGGCATTATCCAGAACTTTTTCAAAGATAACTACTTGAACATACTTTAATTTTTACAACTTTAACATGAACTACTATTCCTACAGTAATCACTCCTATTATTTTCATAGCTACAGAAAATACAATTTATTTTTTACAAAATATGGTATACATTAATGTTTCAAAGTAAAGAAACAAGAGTTTGTAATGTATTGATCTGAGTCAATTGTTTTTATAAAATTAATTCATGCAGCTTATATTTAGCTTCAGAAGAATATCATACTAAAACAAGCAAAGTGGAAAGACAGTTGAATTGTGTGATTTCTACATAATCTCAGTCTTTCAACTAACTCATAATGTTTTTGCATGAATAGTCTTAGATTTTCTCTGAAGGGTCATAGAAATTACATCAGCCTGTTTACCTAATATTTTTGTAGTAATAGCAATAGCAAAATATTTAATGTGATTTGCTTTCTAGCAGAATATTTTCCTTCATTCATAAGTGAAAGCTTACTGTGAGGAGAACTAAATGGGGTTTTTTTTTGTTATTGTTTTTTTTGTTGTTTTTTTTTTGAGTTGGGAGTCTCACTCTGTCGCCCAGGCTGGAGTGCTGCAGCATGATCATGGCTCACCACAGAACAGACCTCCTGGAATCAGGTGTTCCTTCCACCTGGGACTACAGGCACACGCCACCATGTCTGGCTAATTTTTTATATTTTTTGTAGAGATGAGGTCTCACTATGTTGCCCAGACTGGTCTCAAATCCCTGGGCTCAAGCAGTCCTCCCAGTCTCTGCCTCCCAAAGTGCTGTAATTACAGACGTGAGCCAATGCACCTGACTGGCATGTTCTAATTTTTGGTTACACATGACAACCTTTTTCTTGATTTACTCAAGTATCACAGTCATTTCTGCTTTGATTCTGCTTCTTCTACTGGTTCCTAGACATTTGGAGGCCCTTCAAGTCTTCAAACTTATTCTTCAGCTGCTCTCACTCCCTCTGCTCTCACATACTTGCCGAAATGTCTGGGCTTATATTTGGGACCCAATCTCTTCAATGAGGCTCAGAACCTTAGGTCAAAGTTCCTGAAGACTCTCCGCTGTGTGGGTCTTTTCTGTTTCCCCACAGATATGCTGAATTTCCAACTGCACTTGGACGTGCAGAGTGACTATGACTGGAGAAATTATAAACGACAAACTCCTGACTCAACACCAAAAGTACCATCTCAGCAACCATGTTTTCAGTGTTCAGGCTACAGTTTGGCAAGGGATTGGGGGACTCAGTAAAATTTTATGAATGATTTGATGAAAGAATGACACAACATGGATGGGAGTTGTTCATAAGATTGCCACGTTCACCAAGGAAACAGGTTAATCTCCAAATTCCTTTTTCCATTTCTATATAAATTTCAGATGACAAAGTCAGTTCGAATTAAGTCCAGACTTCATGACTTGAGGGTTAAACATCTGAAGTTCTGTCTCACTGTTCCTGTGGAATGTTCTGTACCACACTATTTATCCCTGATTGGCAACTCATCCCTTTCAAAGACTTTCCTGAGCCATTTTCTGACCATGTAAAATCCCCTTGTGTGAGCCTTTGTGCCATTTTCTTCAAAGACGTTTTCACGGTTCTTTTCACACTCATTAGCTTAATTACCACAGAAGCCCAACTTAGCTACAGAATGTGGGAGAAGAATGGGAGGTAATAAGTTTTCCTCCACAAGAACCTGAGTTATAATCCATAACCATGCTTATTTCATGATTTTATCAGATTCCCAATTTCTGGATCCTTAGTTCCCTCCCATTAATGTTTGTGCTTATGCATGAACAGAGAAAATTGAGAAAAATGAGGGCCGTCCATGATGACGTTGTTTCTGTGGGGGTAAAGACAGGATTTGGGGGAAGGGGGTGACCGTGGGTAAGCGAGACCCTCTTCTCCCAGATTCGCACATGAATTCACTTCAAACAATACAGAACATCATCATAAGTGAGGTGGCCACATAGAGAAGGAGCAGATACTACGTTGCAGGCCAGTTTTGCTTGGCCCTGGAGGACCTGGGAGGGCCACATCCCATAGTGACACTGTGGGAGCAGGAGAAGGTTGGAGAACATCTAGAAAGCTCCAATCTTGCTGCAGCACAAGTGATTTTTAGGGCTTCCATATCCATCAAAGAAGATCTTACAAAATCACCCATGCACTTCACTTAGAAGAAGGTTTGCAAACACTGGGATCTCCTATGGTCACAAAAGCAATTCTCCATTAAGACAGGAAAACAGAGTCCCTATCTGGATACCCTTGAATACACCAGCCAGGCTCATAGTATTTATTATCTTCCTAATTTATTTACCTAATTTATTATATAAACATGTTACTCAACTTTTTTGTATGCCTTTGTTAGTCAAAAATTTAAGTAGCTTTGGAGGAAAATTAAAGGCATATTATCAGTATCACATGTACTCTATGGACAGAATAGGAGTCAAGAGGATGATTTTTGAAAGCTCATGTGTTAACAAATGAATAAGTGTCAGAATCTGCTGACATTGACGTCTTTTCACTCTCCCCTAGAAAACAGATGATTTTTAAATGTGAAAAATTAAGGGAATGTGAACCACAAAAAAAGCAATATAGATAAAATTTTAAGTAAGAACTACGCTCTTCTCATGAGTAAAATCAGAACATTATTACTGAGAATTCAATTCATTCATTAAAACAAAAATGAAAAAACAAAAACAAAACAATAAACTGATTTCCAAGGTTTAGTGAGTTCAATAGTGGCAAAATATATGTTTGCATCCGAATTTGTTTTCAGCATGAACTATATCCTAAGCAGCATTCCAAGAGTGCAATTTAAAGTAATTGGTTCATATAATTGTGGGGGTGGGGAAGTCTGGAATTTTAGGGCAGACCAGGACAGTCTAAAAATTCAAAGGAAAATAAAATATGTAGAGCAGCAGCCTGGAAAATCAGGTAAGGTTTTTATGTTAAAGTCTTAAGATGAGGCAAAATTTCTTCTTCCATTAATCTGTCTTGATTCTCAAGTCCTTCAACTGATTGGATGAGGCCCACCCACATCGTGGAAGGTCATCTGTTTTACTCAAAGTCTAGCAATCTCATTTAAAAATTACCTTCACAGCAATATCTAGACTGGTGTTTGAGAAAACAACAGGGCAAAACAACTTGTCTATACAAGCTGACATGGAAATTTTCCCATCCCGGAGAGGGGAAGTGATTTTCCCAAAGGTGCACAGCTGGGAAGCACCTGAGCCTAACATTGAAGACAGAGAGTCCTCCGAAGATCCCACCCATTCAGCCACTGCACTAAACTTGTCTGAGGTTGCAAGTTGTACGTGGGTAGATTTCCTGGTTTTCTGTTATTGGAAATTAAATGTCAACTATCAAAGAAAAAAACTTAGAAAGCAACACTTCATGTTAAATCCGGGACATAAAAGGTAAGCTACTCATGAACATGCATAAGATTAGAAGAGGTTCTTCTTAATCAATTTCACAAAGTAGTAACTGACAGCTCAGTGGGTGCTGTAAGCCACTGCTGAGCAGAGTACAGGTTCTCTTCAATTAAAGACACAGTGACAGAAGAAGGGTTGTGTCATGGTGGAGAGTCAAGTGTAGGTGACTGCAAGCATCTTGGCCTGATAAAGCTGTAGGTAAGCATTTACTTCCTCCACTCATGATAGTCTTAGGGGTTTAATTACTGGGGCCCTTTTCTCTTTTACACATTCATGAAATTGACTTTGACTTTCAGGAATCATTTTCAAGGCTTCTATGACTAGGGGAGAAAAAAAAGTAAGAAAATAGATGTCTACAGCAATAATAAATCTAGAAACACCTGAGTCACCTAATGCCTTATTTACAGTAAACATTAAGCTATTGATTAACAAGATAATATATTTTAAATAATGATGTGTAAAATGTGTTCTACAGCTCTTCCTGAAGAGCTGTATACCCACATAATGAGGGCAGGAGATAAGCACAGGTATCAGATATCCTAGTAACAGACCCTCTGTCTTGTCTCCACCTAATAACTGAAGATATTAAAAGCCAGGGAGTTTGCTGTGTTAATTAATGCTCTAGAGAGTGAGATATTGTTATTAATCAGAAAATGCATAAGTAACTTTTCTTAGCTACAATAGGCAACTCACAGAAGAGGCAGATTCCAGGGCCCTCATCTGGAATCTAATAGTGCCTTCCTCTAAAGAATAGGACTTTGTCTTTTTATGGGGGGCCGCCATAAATGGACAATTTAGATTTATGAAATGGGTGGCAAAAACAGATCCAATATGATGTGTGTGTGTATGTATGCATATATATGTGTGTGTGTTTACATATTTGTTCCCCTCCTTTTTCTTCCTTTTTTTTTTGCGCATTTAATCACTAAGTGTGTAAGAGATTCCTAGATTCTATGTGGACATTGCTACCCAAGAACCTTGGTGACTTTAACAAGGACAGTCCTCTTAACTGTGCATGAGAGCATTGCCCCGGGGGACTTCCTGCTGCCTCCCAGGACTTGGGTGACATCTGTCAAAACTCCACCACTGACAATGCGACCAGAAGTCCAATCCCAACACCTCAGTCTCAACTGTCCTCCGTAGTCACCTATAGGACACCTGATTTGCTCAGATAAACCCTGGTAGAGCAGCCACACAGGGGTCTGTGCACCCAAGTCTGGACTCGAGAAACGGAGGGACGGGGTCCAAGGTTGTAAGGAAGTGCCTGGACCAGGACCAGGGCCAGCTATGGGCAGCCAGGAGGAGCAGAGGGAGGAAGGGTGTGGAGGCCAGGTCGTATGGGCAGTCAAGCAGGACCCTAGCACAGTAAGATGAGTGAATTGTCCACATCAGAAACCGTGGTGGTTCTACCCTGGTTCTTCCTTGTCCTCAGGGACCCACCTGGATGTCCTGGGACTCTGGTCCCCCTTGACCTTCCACACATTCCTTCTTCTTCCTCAGGGGGACATCGGGGGGGTGGGCATTGTTGTCCTCAGCTCCACTCGGGACCCAGGGACTCCAAGGTCCAGTTGGGCTGTGGGGAGCCAGCATCAGGGTGGCCAAGTTGCCATTTCAGGGCTGAGCAGAGCTATGTGGGAATGAGGACCATGTGCCCAGGACAGGCGGGGACAAGGATTATCAACCCAAGAAAGGAACCCAGTGGAGCAGGTCAGCACAGAGCCAAAACCCTAACCCAGTCTGCCTCCCTTCCTTGAAGACCTCTGTGGCCCTTGGAGCCCCAGGACACTCTCCTTCCTGCCTCCTCTGAGATGCATGCATGGAGGGCAAGCCCTGGCCTGTGCCGGTGGCCACGTGGTCTCCATCCAGCTGTGGAAGGTCTCACGCACTATTTAAGATTGGTATTGTGGAAGAAGGCTTAAAAAGGTATCTACAATGTCAAAAATTAGACTAAGCATAAACTCAGCCTTTGCACAGTTAAGCATGTACTCAGGTTTTGCACACTGAAAAATACCATCACTAAAACCATAACTGCCACCTATAGAGGAAGCGGGCAGCCTGTCTTTAATTTTGGCCTTTATAAATTATGGCCAGGTCTAACCCTTGGGGACACGCACTGACAAATGTGGCACCTTAGCTTATTAAAAAAAACTTAAATCTGTTGGTTTTTATGCTTGCCCAGCATCGGTGCCAGCCCGTTGCCACAAAGCAGGACAACTCTACTGTGCTGCATAGGGGTGCAAAACTATTGCTCCTTGAAAAACCGAGACCCATATGTAAGCCTCCTTGGTTATGTTAAAAATAGTGTGTCATCAATAAAATTAATGGTCCTCAAAACTCAATATAATCCCCTGTATAAAGAGTCAATGATTTGACTCCAGGAACAACTGAAAGGGGGGAATGTGAAAGGGGGCTTAAAAAGACATCTGCAATGTCAAAAATTAGGCTAAGCATAAACTCAACCTTTGCACAGTTAAGCATGTACTCAGCCTTTGCACAGTTAAAAAAGTATCCTTCCTGGAAACTGGCAACAGCACCTGCTGGCTAGGTTAAACTGTTTAACAGCTATCTTTTTCACTTCTGTGAACCCCGCTAGCATTGCTTGAAAGTATCTAGGCCTCCAGGATGTTGCGGTTTGGTCCACTTGGAAAGTCCCAATGTGGTTTTGCCCCATTTAAGCAAGTCCCTACAGCAAATGGGGGCCCTTGCTATGGAACTGGCATGTCCAGCAGGCAAGTGGCCGCAGGTCCGGCTCTTAGCTAATAAACCTCTCCTTTTTAATAAATGTACCTTTGGTATCGGTGTCTGTAAATTAAGCACTGGTCCCTATTTCAGTATCTCATGTAAAGGTAAATAAGGCCTCCCCCCATTTGGAGCTTCTACAGGTAGAAGCAGGGGTTAGAGTGCGGGTCTCTAGCTCATTGTCTCCTCTTCCTCCTCGTTCCCCTTCCTTCCCTTTCCCTTTTCTTCCCCCTTTCTTCCCTTCAGTCCCCCTTCCCCCTTTCACCCCCTCCTGCAGCATCCACCATCCTAGGCACCTTCGTTGTGCTGTTGTTTTTGCTATTTTCTACCCTCCCAGCTGTCTGCTCTGGTGTGGATTGCGCTCTTCCAGCCCTCGTGGAGTCAGAAGAAAACATGAAGAGAACACAGAGAAGGCCTCCAGCCCAGTGGCACAGGACGTCTGACTCTCAAGACCAGAAGCTTCAGGTGAAAATGCCCCTCCCACATACCTCACACACAGGGACAGTGAGGTACCTGAAGTTCACTACTCCAGGAGATTATGGAAAGAATAGGATACAACTGCATTTTGCAGGGGGGGGGGGGTGTTAAAATAGTTTGTGATCAGGTGCCGTATGTGCTTTTTGTTTTGTTTTGTTTTTTGTCGTTTTTTAAGCATTTTTTATTTTAAAGATGTGGGGTATAATTCAGGGTTAGGTATACAAATGTGCATTATGCAGGTACCCTTGTTGACGAGGTGTGCCCCCCATCCCTGGCAGTTTCCCACTACTGCCAGTCCCTCTCTTGTAGTTTTATGAAAATTGTTCAAGGTCCGCTTATTGTTTTTTACTTGAGTAGGAGGTTAACAAATATTGGTGGCCAGACACAACATCACTCATTCCAAGGCCTCACCAGCCCATTCCAGCGCGTCCACTGTGTGGAATGCAGCCCGTACATTTTGGGACCACCTCACACCACTTCTCTGGATAATAATGATTCATTACTTCTTGAACTTTTGATCTCCCAGAGAAGAAAGAAGTCCTGCCTTGAATTTGTTGTAGAATGATTTCCTTTTTTTCCAAAGGCTAAAAGGACAATGCCATTTCCAATCGCTAAATCACCATCTAACAAGGTGTCTTTTTTCTTTTAGCTTTTTGTTTTTTATGTTTTTAAGTGCAAACCACACATCAGTGGTTTTTCTAATCACAAGGTTTCGCAGCCATCATCCCTTATTTCAGAACATTTGCATCACCATTGAAAGAAACTGGTTACTCATTTGCAGGCTGGCCCCTTTGACCTTCCTCCAGCCCCTCCACACACTAATCTGCATTTTTGTCTCTGTAGATTTGCCATTTCCAGACATTCTAAATAACTAGAATCCTACACTATGTGACTTCTTGTGTCTGGCCCTTTTTATTTAGCAGAATGTTTAAAAGGTTCATTCAGGTAGTAGCATGTCTCAGTCCTTTATTGCCTTTTATGGTTGAATATTATTCCTTTGTGTGTATGTGCCATATTTTGATTATCTGTTTATTAGTTTATAATTTGGTTTGTTTTAATTTTTAGACCACTGTGAATAATGTTATGAACAATTTGTGTACACATTTTTGTATGGGCCTGTGTTTTCTATTGCCTTGCACATAATTAATTAAGATGGAATTGCTCTACTATAGTATAACTGTATGTATAACTCTTTGTAGAATTCCCAGGCTGTTTGCCAAATAATTGGTGACTACTGGCTTGTGGCCACATCACTCCAATCCCTGCTTCTGTCTTTACATCTTGTTTGGTTATATATGTGTGTGTGACTTCCCTCCGCTTCTTATAAAGACTTTTCCCACAGCATTTAGGATTCATTGGGATGGTTAAGGATGATCTCCTCATCTTAAAATTCTTAGCTTAATTACATCTACATAAACTTTGCCACATAAAGTAATATTTACAGAGCCCAGGAACTGTCTGATCCCTAATTCACTCAGAATGCACATATCTTTTGGCCATCTTTATCTGCATGCCATAGTGTTTTTCTGGAACTTGTCCATTTTATGGAAGTTATCAGATTTGCTGGCATACAGTAATTCAAGTTATTGACATATCATCATTTTAGAAATTTTTTGAAAGGTCAGCAGTAATGTTTTCTTTTTCATTCCTAATCTTAGTAACTTGAATGTGTCAATTGTGAGACCATTTTTGCCAGTTTTTTTTTTCTCCCGATTCAAAAGGTACCTGTGCTAGTTTGTTGCATAAATATACTGCATGACAGTGAGACTTGGGTTTCTATCAGGCCTGACACTCAGGTGATGGGCATGGTACTCAGTAGGCAGTTTGCAGTCCTTGCCCCCAACTTCACCTCCCACAGGAGTACCTCAGTGTGTTTTGTTCCCATCTTTCTGTCCCTGTGTGTTCAGTGATTGGCTACTGCTTATTAGGGGGAACATATGGGATGCTGTTTCTGTGATAATTCACTCAGGATGACGTCCTCTAACCATGATTTTGTTCTTTGTGTTTATTGCTTGTTTTTCTTATTGCTTATGCGGAGGGGCAGATTTTGGAGAGTCATTACTTTGCCTTTACAGAAGTGGCTCTTACTAGCTGGATTTTAAGTGTGGGATGCATTCAATTATTGCAGTACCATCTCAGTTATGGATTTCCAGGCCAAGATGATTCATGCATCAGATAAAGAAGAGTACAGGAGAATTATTTTTTGCTCAATTATATGTAACGTTCACCTTCTGAACAATGGCAAGTGAGGGGCAGTGGTGCTATCACCTTTGAAAAACCTTGAACTGGTGAGAAAACATACATCTCAATATTATTTTTCATTGCTCTTTATCAGGATAAAACTCTCTCTAATCATTTCTCCAATGCCCGCCCTTTATGCCTTAGCGAGGAAAGCATTTTGTCAAAAGCGTTGCAAAATATCTGAATTCAGAGGAAAGGAAAATGTCATGTGATATCTTTTATGAGTTAAAGAAAGCAAAAGCAGTCTTTATATCTTCAGAGACACCGTTACATTCTCACAGGGAAAAAGATAAAATAACATAAGCCATTATTCTTTTAAAATCCAGCCGTTAGCAAGATATTGAATAGGTATCATGACTTTCTGTACTGCAAAATATATGCTTTTTTTAAAGAAGAGTTTAAATATCTGTTTTTGATCAAAATTACAGCTGCCTTTTTTTTAAATGTATCCCTTATGACAATTCTTTGTGAGTAAACCTCATTCTGAAGTAAATTAGTATAGGGCTATCAAACAGTTCGATACTAAAAGTTAATTTGGGAAAAAATTAACTAATTCAGATGTGAATCTAAAGTTAAAACTTGGTCTTATTTCACTCTATTTAATACACATGTAGAAGGAATCAGCCTTTGTGTATATGTGTTTTACCCTCTGTTCTAGATAAGCACACATTCTTTCTGTTTTCCTACATAAACCTACAAGAAAAGTTGCCATTCCTTCTAAGTCAAAGCACAGCTCGGGGACCTTGCTGGGAACTTACAGTATTGTATCTTTGCCATGGAAGTTCAGAAGATTCAACTCCAAGACTTTGAAACATATGAAAGCATAGAATATGTTAGTGTTAGCTAGTCCCACTCTTTGATGTGATTATCTCAGGAGCCCATAAGGATCAGTCTGAGAAGTCCTGGTCTCAGGTGGGACAACCTTCTCATCTGAAAGAAGGTGGCTGATTTTGCAGTTGCTTACACATTGATGTAGATAAGGTATTTTGTTGTTGTGTTTGTTTGAATCTTCTTTTCAACATTTTTTTAAAGAAAAGATGAACTCATGAATAAAGGCCCTGAAAGAGAGTGAACACCCACAGAGGTGAGAAAAGAAGGTGCTTTGGACACTGAGAGAAAATTTCCAAAATGAATCTGATTCCATACCAACTTCAACTGGCTGTGCAATCACACACGCAAGACTCATCCTGGCTTTTGAAATTGATCATCATTTACTTTTACCAAATCTTTCTTAGGAAATGGTGAAGAGGCAGAGCCCATCATTTTGTACCAGGCCTAAGCTATTCTGAAAGCAAAAGTGCATGAAACAGAAGCAGAACTTTGAAGGTGAGAGAAGGTCACCTTTTCCTGAGGCAGTACATGTTATTATTGGCAGATAACAAGGCTGGCACATTTTCCAGTGGAGAAATAATGCTTATAAAATCTCTTACGCCATGAACTTGTCAAGCTACATCATATCAATGTTGTTTGGTATGCTGATTGACATGTACAATGCCCCAAACCCTGCTATGTTTGGATACTTGTGTGTGGTGTCTTTGTTATTTACACTGAAAGAAACAGATTCTAATTCACACAAAACTTTGTGGTGTTTTTGCCATAGTCTTCTATGGCACCACTCTCTACAAAAAAACATGGAACCACTCTCTACAAAAAAATTATTTATGAGAGATAATCACTCAGCTCTGAATATGAAAATGATAGTCCCCTCTTTGATTATACTAATACAGTAGTCAGTAGTTGGTAAAGTAGGAAAGAATATTCGAGAACAACAAAGGCTTATATTCCCAGGACAGTCAGGGCAGCTCTAGTGAAACTGCCCATAGATCGTCTGATGGAGATAAGTAAAATTGTACATTACATGAAAATTTGCCCAAATGAAGGAGTCTCTTGCATTCTTCCTGGGTTATGATCTCATTGTGCAACCCTTTCCTATTATGGAATACAAGTATTTTTTGAAACACTTTCTCACCTTTGCCTGAGACATCCTCTGTTGCCCCTGAGTTGTCTCCCACTGCCTGCTTCTGGGACCTTCCAGCTGTCCATCTCACTTCTGACCAGCCCATGTCTTAGCACTGAGTCATGTCAATCTCTGATCTGGCCTTCTGTACCCATGACCAGGTCCCCACTGGGTTGATAAATCTACATCTTTAGTAAGAATAAATTTTTCTAAAACCAGTGGGAAGCTCTGCAAACAGGTCCTGACTGAAAAAGTATAGCTAAGAAAGAGATGGAGAACAGTAGTGCTAAAAAGAGAAAATTCCTTTGTGCACATGTTGCGTTCCATTCCTTGGAAGAATTGCAATTTACCTCTCCAACAGAAACCTTCAGAAGGAGTGATTTGAACTCAAGAAACATTGCTGGTACTTACAACAGATGCTTTTAAACTCTGAGATGGAATAGAAGAAAGAACGTTCTAGAAGAACAGAAGATATAATGATAATTGAAGTCATCCAGAGTCAACTATGTGAATCCAATGATGAGGGCATCTGGTCCATCTCCCCCTTCCAGAAATTATCTCATTGTTCTTAGAGATCACTTAGACCTGGTTCAAAGTAATCCAAGCCAAACTTGTATTTAGCTTCTTCAAAAAATACTAGAATTTCCTATTCTGTACAGTTAAGGAAGAATAACAAAAGGCAGCATATGTGTTCAGTAATTTAACACATTCAAGAATTGCCTGTGAAAGTAAAATTACTCCAGAGACATGCCATCCTCCTCCTGTCCCCTCCTGGTGACCAGATGCCAACTGTGGTGATTACAAACCTCAGGAGGTCTCAGCTGCAGATGTTCCTGAAGTATAGAAGACCAGGGGCGAACTTCACATGCCTCAGGTTGCAATCAAGAATTCAAGGTCTAGCTTAGTGAACATTTCATCTATGATAATTTTCTATCTAATAAAACAAAAACTTAAGTGCTACTTTACCTTAAATACGGAAAGCTCTACTTTCAAAATACTTTCAGTATTCTGTCAAATTACATTCTCAAATATTTCCTCAACTCAGACGACCATAATATCAAAGGACCCCTTGAAATCCAACTAAAGTGAAATTTCAAATGGGACTTCCTGTGACAGTGTAAGTTACTCCCAGTCAGGAGCTACACAGCAGATGCGCAATTGTAAAACTTTTATTTTTATTGCTAAAACCCACATGAGACATGACCGAGTCTGTTACTATGTACAAAACATTTCCTGTCACAAAAATGCCAGCAATATTGCAAAATTCCTTTGGTGTTGTTTAGCCTGTTTTGATTCTGCCTCTGCCTAACAAAAAAAAAAAAAAATCATGCAGATGGTCAGTTCCTGAGAAGCATATCCTGGACAGGAAGATAACTTTGCCAAGTTCATAGGAATATTCTCAATAAATAACAATTTTTATAGAGAACATATCCCAAAGTTATTGGATGCTACTGTTTCCCTTGAAGGCAACATGACACACTAGTGTGCAGAGTTTATATTTATGGAGTTGTTAAAACATACATTGGCCTTTAAACATTGTGCTTGGGTCCACTTTATGGCTGAAACAAGAAAACACATTCCATGCTGTGGCTAAGACTGAAAACTCTTTAAATCTACAGTACAGGCCAGCTACACATTATTTTAGACACAATAAATTATAAGATATGAATAGTGGGAATTCATACGTTCCTTTTGCAAAAATAATATTTGCAGTTATAAAATCTAATTGGTATTTTGGAATTAAAGTGTTTTTCCAACCCTAAGTTCTTTGGCACATGGTACAATTTTCAATGCAGGCTGCAGACAGTGAGCAGGACTTGGCTCACCAGTGTGTTCCATGAGCAGCCATGTTTCTCAGGAAGCTCCTCTCCACAGCCTTGTCTCTGGTCTCCATGCCCCTTACGGAGACACACAACCTGAGCAAAAGGCTTGATTCTTCAGAATTTCCCCTTCCATTTCTGTCACATGAAGATGATGAAATCCAACCCTTCATCTTGTGGGATTGCCATGAGAAGCAGTTGGGATAACTTGTAAACCAAAGTATTTCTCCCCTGGACTTTCAGGGCATATGCCTGTTCCTCTGATTCAACACCCACTCTTTGGATTAATTTTAGGTTTCATCAGTGAAAGGGTTAGTGTTTTTAAAAGAACTGTAAACAATTTCTGATTCACATGTCTTCTTCCTCCACCATAAATGCATTTGTCCCTTTAAAATTTTGAGATATTTCAAACAGAAAGAAATAATAATACATTTGCTTAAAAACAAATAAGTTTCATCTTTCCAAATTACCTTGTATTTCAATTCTTAAAAAAGAGTGGAAACAAAAGAGGTATTGAATATTGGGGGGGAAAATACTACCTACTCTGGTAATTGTTTCTCTAACATATTTCTCAAAAATTGATATTGACTTATGCTGTAGCATATTCTCTTCCCCCCACTGTTAAATAACTTTACCATCACCTCTTAAACTTATACTTTAAAACCAAAGTCCTCCATATAAATTGAATTTCTGTAGTGTACTCAGCATCTAATATAGGATGCAAAACAGAATGAACAGAGGGAGGCTCTGGGATCGACTGTGGACATCACACGTTAATAATCCATCTGCACTGCTGAATCCTTGGGTAATCCTGGGCAAGGCATCTGCTCTCTCTGATGCTTCCTCATCTATAAAATGAGGATGAGAGGTATTTGTCTCATGGAGCCTATCCTGGTTAATTTTAGGTGTCACCTTGACTGGATTAAGGGAGACTTAGAGAACTGGTATAGCATTATTTCTCTGTGTACTTGTGTGTGCACGTGACATGGTTCCAGAGGAGACTGGAGTGTAAATCAGTGGACTGAGAGGGGTGGATCTTCCCTCAATGTTGGCAGGCACCATCTGATCAGCTGTGGTGACCAGAGAGAACAAAAAATGAGAGAAAAGGATTTCCTCTCTTTCCTGAAGCTTGGATATTCTCCTTCCTGCCCTTGAACGTCAGAATTCCAAGTGCTCTGGCCTTTGGATTCTGAGACTTATAACAGTGGCCCCTGAGTTCTCAAGCAAGACTTCACCTTTGACCAAGAATCATGTCATTGGATTCCATGTTTCTGAGATTTTCACATGCGAACTGAACTATGCAACTGGCCTCGTCTTGCAGACAACCTCTCGTGGGACTTCTCAGCTTCCCTAGTTGTGTGTCAGTTCCCCTCTCTCATCTGTCTATCTACGTATCTATGTATCGATGTTATCTATCTATCTATCTATCTATCTATCTATCTATCTATCTATCCATCCATCCAAGTAGTTCTGACTCTGAAAAACCCTCACGAATACAGCGCCCTTTGTAGTCTGGGTGAGTCAATGCATGTGAAGCTGTGGGTCAAGATTGCCCAAAAAAGGCACTGGACATATATTATCCAAATGAGCCTCTGGTGAGCTCATCCTCACCCACACAATGTTCTTATTCATCTTATTCACATTAACCCTGAACACATGAACGTTCAATATGTATTCACCTTCTGACTCCAGTTCTGGAGTCAGAGTTTCATGAGAGTGAGAACTATTCTTCGTTTTGTTCCCACTGCAAATTGTGCCCCCAAATGCTCAGCAAATGGTTGTTTAAGAAATGACTGAATGAAGGAGAGTCTACTAGTGGAAACTTCCAGTGGTTTCATAACCAAGAACAAACTGGTGAAGTTTTTTTTTTTTTAATTGCTATAGGTTTTTTTATGTACATATTTTTATTTTAAATATGTGGGGTGCAGTTCAGGGCCAGACCTTTTTCCATGGGCAACACCGTTGGTTCCATGAAGTTAATGTAAAAAATCCTCCACAATCTCTCTGCAGCCCACCTCACAAACCAGGTTGCTCTAGTGACACTTCTGGTATTTAGTTTCATGACAAGCTAAATTGTTCTAAGTTCCCACAGCATGCCTCCTTTTTTTCCTCCTTTGTTTATATTTTCCTTTCATTATCATGTGCTTCTTGTAAAGCAATCATTTAAATTTAGTTGAATGCATAGCTAAGAAACAGGATTATCAGAAATACAAAATTTGGAATTATTTTTTGTATCATTGTTTTAACCATGTTTGAAATTTAGATGTCACCAACTGATTTCCTACTATGAACTGTGAGTGCCATTCCAATTTTGTATTGGGTCCTTCAGTCAGTAGATTCAGCTCACCCAGGAGTTAAGTGAAATTTTCTTCTAGTACATTTCTAAATCACCTTTCTATTACTATGGAAAAGAGTTCATTTATTCAGGTTCTCTTATGGTTTCCTGTAAGTCTAACTCTTTGAATTAAAAAACTCGGTGTTTGAATAGCTTCAAGTCTATTTTTGTTTGTTTCATTTGTTTTGTCTTCTGTTTGCACTCGTTATGATTGGGTCAGATGGTTCATTGGCTGAGGTGACCTAAGTGTCTGACATTTGCCTTTGCTTTCTGTCCCAAGTTCCCACACCAGCTCAAGGTTATATGGCCCCAGTGCCTTTGAAGAGAACCTATGATGCTACCTCTCTACACACACCAGTTGCCTTCAGCCTGTGTGCTTTTGCTTAAATCCTACTATGCATAATCCCTGCCTCCCTGGAAGCAGCAGCCAACCCCTATGCAAGCAGGTGGTCACCACAGAAGTCAAGATAACAGAAAGCCAAAGACTTCTACCTTCATACCTTTCCTATGTGAACAACACCATTTTTAGAAGACTACCTTTTCTAATATTTACTCACACAAAATGTACAACACCACCTGTCTGTCTATTCAAATTGCATTCCCCACTCCCAAAGGGAACCTCAGTCACTATACAGGGACACCATGATCCTTGCGGGCATTATGCTAAATGAAAATGCTACTCATGGGAAGATAAATGCCACTTGATTCAACTTATATGAGTTAACTAAAATAGTCAACTTCACAGATCAAAAGAGGGTAATAAAGGTTTCCAAAGCCTAGGGGTAGGAGGAAAGAGGAAGTCATGAATCAAAGGACATACAATTCCAGTTAAATAAGAATAGGTTCTTGAGAGTTGCTGCACAATATCAAGCCTATAGTCAACAATACTGTATTATACACTTAATATTTTGTTAATAGAGTATGTTATTTGCTTTTATCCCAACAAAATAAAATAGAAAACAAATTTTAAAAAAGAAAAAAATAATTCAGGAGAGTTAACTCTGAAAATGGAGATATCTTAAGAATACCTTAACCAATTTATTTCATATGCATTTTCCTTTTTAATTATTGAGAAAAATGATACTGACAATTGTATATAAGTAATTCTAAATAGTTCTTTTAATAAAATAAATATTTAAGTGAAAAACGTGCCAAATCTTCTTAATCAATATGCTTGACTGCATTTATTTTCTTTCTCTCTAGACTCCGTGATAGAGCCATTGTTTAAATCTAAGAGCCTAGCATGCCTTGGTGGTTCCATGAGCACACTAGAGTATGACTAGAAATGTCAATAGACAAAAAGAAATCAGAAATTCATGAATATTTTTAATTTTAAAACTGGATAAATCACTTTTTCTATTTCAAAATCCTCTTCCCAGTTTTTCTAATCTTTCTGTGCACCTTTCTCTTTGTATATAACACATATTTTCAAGGAGGCTATTTCTGGTCCTGAAACATTCTGTACAAATTGGACCTAAAATAATCTCTTTCATTCTCTAAGTGTTGATGCTTTTCTGGGGGAATATATATATATATATATATATAAAATATATATAAAAAATATATATATATAATTCATATATATTATATATATATATGAACATTATGCTAAGTGAAATATGCTATGTATATATTCTCACATACTTACATAGATTGCTGCACTATGTCACATTTTTACTTAATCAGGTTTTTGCCCAGTAATCTACTTTACTAATCTATAATCATTATTAGAGCTATTACAAGCCTATGGCAGAAGGAAAAATGAGGCACATTAGCTGAACCACCAGTGATCCACTGGGCCAATCCAGAATATCTAATGTTTAGACAGATGATCAAATATTACTTTTAGTTAAATCTAAATTGTTTTTCAATGAGATTTGATATAATCGTAGTAAAATGTTAGAACCTAGAAGACAGCCTATTATACTCTAGGTGTTAAAAACAAATTATTGAATGAATACAAGTAAAAATAAAATTGCCACTCAAAATTCAAGAAAACATGTTATAAGGAAAAATGTAGAATACTAAAAATATATAAATTACATTGCAGAATTACATGTACATATAATTTTATTTTATTCATTGGAAATCTAGAAAAATATACATATGAAATGACCTACAAATGTATAATTTTGTTAGTATTGACCAACTATTGACCAACACTTTGTCTATGGTAATAGCAGTATTTTATAATACCTAGAGAAACTACAGAATTATTTGTTATTTGTCAAAAAACACAGTTATTGGAAAAAAGAAAAGGCATATGATGGTCTTTATATTTGGAAGCTCACAGAACCATTTTAAAGGGATAACAACTATTGGTATCAGGCCTGACTAACAAGCTAGACTATCATTCTTTTTTCTATCAATTCATTTATGTCTGGGTCATATTTTAATGACTAATTGGCTTTGAAAGAGGAAGTTATTATATACTAAATAGCTAGGTTATTCTTTTCTGCTTCTAAGTAGGCATTGATTGTAAATTATTCTGAAGATCAGAAAAAAAAGTACAACAAAACTGATTGACTAAAAAAAAAAACAACTTGAATAAATCAGTTACATGTTTGCTACTTACTACTTTTCTAGTCCCATAAGCAAAAACAAACATATTTCCAGCAAATTACAAGTCAACAACCAGTGAGTCATATTTTTAATGTTTGCGACATATGTTATTTAAAAATCAATCTTGCCTCTATTTTTTTTACCCAAGAGCTTCTGTATGATTAAAAACTGATTGTTACAGAGACAATGAACAAATGTTAACAGAATCTTTCACAATATGTAAGAATATCTACATAACAAAAATGTTTTAGGAATTTAAAAAAGAATGTAGGAATAAAAAGTCTTAGGCTGCTACCTCTCCCATATGCAATGAGAAAGCAACTTTGAAAATTATTGTCCATGGCCGGGTTCGGTGACTCAGCCTGTAATCCCAGCACTTTGGGAAACCAAGCCAAGTGGATTGCCTGAGACTGTGGGTTCAAGACCACTCGGGCAACTTGGCGAGACCCCGTCTCCACAGTAAATCAAAAAATTAGCTAGGCATGGTAGCCTGTGCCTGTAGTTCCAGCTACTTGGATGGTGGAGGCGGAAGGATCACTGGAGCCCGGCAGGCCGAGGCTGTGGTGGCCAGGAGCATGCCACTGCACTCCAGTCTGGGTGACCGAGTGAGATTCCAACTCAAAAAAAAAAGAAAATCATTGTCCAAAATGTTCTTTGTTTTGAAATGCACATGCCAAAGTACCTTTTCCTCCTTCTTCTTGTGCCATTTTTGATTTATTCCTTTCTCCTATTTAATTCTCTAGTAATTTCTTTCCGTGGCAAATTTTAATGTGTAATATTAGAAGACAGTTGAGTAAAAAAATAAATAAATGTGGTAACTCTTATTACTTATATTACTCTGAATGCAAACTTGATCTATAAACAAGTATATGATGCAAATGTAGAACTAATTGAGACTATGGTTTCTTCAGTTAATTCCTGCTTAAGTATTTCTTAATTTCAAGTGTTTGACAAAAATATGTTAACCAGCAATCAGAACATAAGTGGAAGATCAGATTAAGAAACTATAATACAATAATTTTTTAAGTAGTAAAATAAATTCATAGAAAGTATGTATTTTTCAGTTTTTACATTCTAGCTAATTCTAAATATATATTAGTCGAAATATGAACAAATAACTTAAATTCTAACGTGACACAATTTATTATGAAGGTGTAAAATCATTGTCAATATTGTCTATTTTCCTAGCAAACTGTCTAGAAGATACTGTAGTTTTTAACACTAAATATTCTACTCTTTGCTTAGTTTTTGGGAACTGAGTTGCTGGTTTTCAGGAGCCAGATTGATTGTGATAGTTTGCAAGCACTGTCATCACAAAGTATAATAGTCTGCATGCCTTAAATAATATAAATTTATTTTCTCACAGTTCTAGAAACTGGAATCCTGGGATCAAGGTGTTGGTAAGCTGGTTTCTCCTGAGGCCTCTCTCTTGTCAGTGGCCTTATTCTCCCTGTGCCTTCATGTGGTCTTTGTTGTGTGTCTGTGTCCTAATTTCTTCTTCTTACAAGGACAGAAGTCATATTGGATTAGAGCCCAACCTAATGACATCATTTCCTAATTACCTCTTTAAAGATCCAATGTCCAAAAAGAGTCACACTTTGTGGTACTGGGGGTTAAGAGTAACATGTGAATTTCAGAGGGACACAATTCAACCCGTAATATCTAGTAACATAATAATTTCTAAAATTATTGTTCTTTTGTATTGTATATAATTAAGGTGTACAAAAGATTTTTTGATATACATATATTTAGCAAAATAATCACTACAGTCAAATAAATATATCCATCATCTCACATAGTTACCTTTTGGATGGTAAAAGAACTTAAAGTTACTCCCTCAGCAAATTTCCGGTACACAATGAGATATTATTATTATTATTATTGTTATTTTTATTTTTTTTTTAGTGAGATTTTAAAGCACCACATTATCAGGACTATGCTTAAACCAGAAGACCTTGTATGAATTCTTTCTATTTTTGTTTATGTGAAAAAAAATTTTTTTTTAATCATTATTTTTATTGTGGTTTTGTGGGGTACAGTTAAGGGTTAGGTGTACAATTACGTTTCATTCAGGCACCCTGTTGATAAGAGGTGTTTCCCCATCCCCAGACAGATATTTGTTACTGTTAATCCCATTTCCCTCCACCCCCATAGTTTCCCATTACCGTCAGTCATTTTCTTATAGTATTACAGTGGATGTTCAAGGTCCATTATATGAGTGAGACCATGTGATACTCGGATCTTTGTTTCTGTGAGAGGTCACTCAGTATTATAGACTCTAGTTCCATCCAGGTTGCTGTGAAATTCATGATTTTGTTCTTTTTTATGGCTGCATAGTATTCCATCATGTATATGTACCACATTTTTTTAATCCAGTCCTCTTTTGATGGGCAGCATGGTTGTTTCCAGGTTTTTGCTATTGTGAACAACGCTGTGATAAACATACGTGTGCAAGTATCTTTTTTATAGAGTGATTTGAGTTCTTCAGGGTATATTCCCAGTAGGGGGATTGCGGGGTCATATGGGAGGTTGATATTTAGAGCTTTTAGGAATCGTCACACTGCTTTCCACAGAGGTTGCACTAGTTTACACTCCCACCAACAGTGTAGAAGTGTTCCCTTTTCACCA
>NW_007257544.1:0-5654 GCF_000164805.1 Carlito syrichta
TTGAACATCCAATATAATACTATAAGAAAATGACTGACAGTGGTGGGAAACTATGGGAGGGGAGGGGAAGGGAGAGGGGATTAATGGTAGTAAATATCTGTCTGGGAATGGAGAGACACCCCTTATCAACAAGGGTGCCTGAACGAGGCATATTTGTATACCTAAGCCTAAACTGTACCCCATAATATCATAATAAAAAATATTTTTATTTTATTTCTTATTTTTATTTTTTGAGTTGGAGTCTCACTCCATTGCCCAGACTGGAGTGCAGTGGCTGCTCCTGGCCACCACAGCCTCGACCTGCTGGGATCTGGCGATCTTTCTGCCTCAGCCTTCCAAGTAGCTGGAACTACGGGCGCGCGCTACCACACCCGGCTAATTTTTTTATTTATTGTAGAGATGAGGTCTCGCCAAGTTGCCCAGGTGGGTCTCGAACCCGTGGGTTCAGGCAATCCACTCATCTCAGCCTCCCAAAGCGCGGGAATACAGGCTGAGCCACCGAGCCCCACTAATAAAAAATATTGATTAAAAAAATTTAATTAATTAATTTTAAAAAATAAAGTAAGGGGAAAGGCCATTGCCTTGCTAGACTCTGGTATGGCCTTGTGCTCTTTGAGCTGTGAATGTCGCCACGCCTCCTGGCTTTGGTCCCCTCCCCCACCTTGGGGAAGTGAATCTTCTCTTTCTCTCTGTCTCTCACTAATTTACTTTAAATAAACTATATTTTCTAATCTAAAAAAAAAATTTTATGTTGGTTTTCAACTTTCTCCTAAAACTCATTGAGCAATTTTATAATCAACCTTTTGAATTCTACATGTGGAATTTCAAAGATTTCATTTTGATTAGGGTCCATTGCTGAAGAGTTAGTGTCTTTTGGGGTTGTTGAAGAACTCTTGTTTTTTCTCTTTCTTTTTGAGTTGGAGTCTCTGTCGCCCAGGCTGAAGTGCTGTGACTCACTCACAGCCATCCCAGCATTGACATGCTGGGCTCCAGCGATCCTTTCCCCTCAGCCTTCCAAGTAGCTGGAACTACAGGTGCGTCCTACTGCACCCAGCTAATTTTTGATTTATTGTAGAGACGAGGTCTCGCCAAGTTGTCCGGGCTGGTCTCAAACCCACAGGCTCAGGCAATCCACTCGCCTCGGCCTCCCAAAGTGCTGGGATTACCAGCTGAACCACCGAGCCTAGTTAGATACAGTTTTTAGTAACTTCCAACTTTTTCTGAAAACCTGGCAGATTGAGAGCTGTGAGTTTGTTTTTTTTTTTTTGAGTTGGAGTCTCACTCTATCACCCAGGCTGGAGTGCAGTGTCATGCTCCCAGCCACCCCAGCATCGACCTCCTGGGCTTTGGTGATCCTTCTACTTCAGCCTTCCAAGTAGTCAGAACTACAGGCGCACGATACCACGCCCAGCTAATTTTTGATTTATTGTAGAGACGAGGTCTCGCCAAGTTGCCCGGGCTGGTCTCGAACCTGAGGGCTCAGGCAATCCACTCGCCTCAGCCTCCCAAAGTGCTGGGATTACAGGCTGAGCCACCGAGCAGTCAGAACTTTTTCTGGTTCCTTCTCATTTGGGTAGACTATTTGTCATTTGAGGTTGGCAGGCGAATGATAAAGGCATTGTTCAGTTCCCTTGGTTATACATAGCTGTGGTGTGATTTCTCAGTTGCCAGCTGTGGTGGGCAGTACCTGCAGTTTGAAGGCATGCTGAGTGGCTGGGGTGGCTTGGAAAGTGGTGTTAGCTGGGGCTTGCCATCAGACCTTCCCCAAACCTGAGGTGTTGTATCAGATGTAATGGGCTGTGCTGTCTACCTCTTGCCAGAAGGGACACTTGCGGGAGACAGCGAGCTGTGATGGTCGCTATGGGCTTTCTGCTTTGTGCGTGTTGCTCCAGGGAAGTGTCTAGCCAATTTAGGCAGTGGCCGGGCTGTTGGGATTACCCAAAATCTCTTCTTGTTTTGAGGCTTTGACAAGGTTGTGGAGGAAAAGGGCTCAAGTCCCCCAGCTGTGTGCACTCTTGGCTACCCTAGTGGGGACTAGGAGGGAGTCCCTGTCACTGTGGCAATGCTGTTGTGCAGAGGGAGACAAAATAGTTTACCTTAGGAGAGGTTGTTAGGGAAATAAGATTCACCCAGTTCCCCTACCTTAGCCTTTGGCAGTCTGTTCTTGTAACAGCCCACTCCAGCCAGGTACTTACTGTCTGCCAGCAGCTTGCCCTTGGGGCCCGTTCTCTTTCAGGCAGGCTAGAAAGTAGCCACCAGAAAGGTTAAGTTCCTAGGATATGGCAGCTGGGGCTGATGATGACTTTTGTTCCCTGCACCTCTCCACATGGGTTTTGGCTGCGCGTAGCTGTGGGTAAGGCAGTTTCCCATGAGAGATTGGTGTTCTGCAAGGTTCAGGGGCCTTTCAAGTCTGTGGCAGGGACACAGACTTCCTGAATTCCCCTCACTCACCTTCCCCACTACATTTGCAGGCAGCTAATGGTCTGAGAGAGTCTGGCTAGTTCCAGCTGAAGTCAGTTGGTTTTTCTCTTCTTTGCACTATGTGGCATTGCTTCTTTGATGAGTCATGGGTGTGCATTCCTGTTTCTCTCTGGGTGCTGAGGAAACTCTATCTTGTTTTACTCCGTAGGAGAATACGCTCTAGCTGCTTCTCGTCAGCCATCTTAATCTCTTCCCCCTTAATTTGTTTAAAATATCCTTACCCATTTAAATAAGACATTTTGAATTGGAAATTTTAGAGGTGTGCAAACTGTAAAAAGAAAAGTAGTGTACATCTCCCAGAAACTATCCAATGGAAGAGACAATGAGAGGAAAAGCATCAAGTTTTAAAAGCTACACATTTTTCTCCAGGTAAGGAGAAAATTCCTACTGTTCAGTGAAAAGCAAAGGGAACTGGGAAATGAGGAATGCAAATAATGTTAACAAGTGTCTTACTCCATTCAAGTTGCTTATCAGAACCACAGACTCGGTTGTTTAAAAGAACAAATTTCTCACAATTCTAAGAAGTCCAAGGTCAAAGTGCTGGTAGATTTGATGTCTAGGGAAAGTTCACTTTCTGGTATAGATAGCACCTTCTCATTTGTGTCTTCACCTGGTGGAAGGTGTAAGGGAGGTTTCCAAGGTCTCCAAGGTCTCGTTTAAAAGGGCTCTAAGCCCCTTCATGAAAGCTCTAACCGCCATGACCTAATCATCTTAAAGGCCCCATTTTCTAATACTGTCACAGTGGGAATAAGGATTTCAATATATTGATTTGGGAGGACACAAACCTTCAGTCTACAATGCCAAGTGTTTCAAATAACTGATTAAAAAAATTAATAATGGTCAATAACAACTCCTACTACCTACTAAAGTCTTAAGTTCCTAATTCCAAAAGATGGTAGACACAGTGAAATATTATGCAGGCATTAAAAAGATGACTTTCTTCCTCATTTATTTTCATACTCACAGTGTATTAAGATGTTCACAATAAATAGATGAAAATTATGAAACATTATACATGGTATGATTCTACTTTTCATTACAAATAAGACATACATATTTGAAGGCAGAAAAAGGTGTGAAAGGATATACACATCAAGATGTGAAAGGTAGTCAGTAGGAGTAGCTGGTGATAAGATTAAAAGTGGTTTTTGTTGTCTTCAGTATTCTTGTCTATATTATCTAAATGTTTCCTACTATTGCCAATCCCTTTCATACAGTATTATAGCTGTTCAAGGTCTGCTTATGAGTGAGAACACGTAGTATTCAGTTATTTGTTTCTGTGATAGATCACTCAGTATTATAGACTCTAATTCCATCCAAGTAGCCACAAAGTTCACAACTGTGTCCTTCTTTATGGCTGCATAATATTCCATCGTGTACATATACAGTTGGGAAGGGCAGTAGTTGGAAACTGCTGGGGAGAGCACACCTCATTAACAAGGGTACCTGCATAATGAACATTGGCATACTTAACTCTGAATTGTACCCCAATCTTCAAAAAGAAAAACTACAAAAAATCCAAAATGTTTCTTGATGATTTCAAATAAGAAAAACACATTCTGGAAAAAAAACTTAAGTGGAAATTATAACATATTAATATGTTGTAATTATAACTTAGATTAGCATGTAAATATCACTTTAATGATTATATGTTAATTTAGCTAGTAACAGATTAATATGTAAATCATTTGAAAATAAAATTCAGTTTATCAGTAACCTACCAGTATACCCTTTATTGTAAAAAGATAAAAACATATTCCATAAATATACTGTGGACTATTATGATCAAGTAAAGCACACTTTGCTTGGAGAGATTTTTCTTTTCGTATAAGAGAATTTTTTGTAAGCTAACTTTTCTAAAAGACACTATATTTAAGTTTGCTACATAAAGTTCTATTTTGAATACCCTGGAGTAAAAAAAAAGTTATTCTCTAATATATCTTGTGAGAATCTGGACTTTTTTGCTTAAAGTGAGATTTATTGTACTCTATTTCTGAGGAAGAAATCCACCACACTCTGATTTAGGTAACCACATGTTCTGGAACTCCAATTACTAAAAATCAAGAGCCACCACAGATAGAAACAGCTTTATTTTTTCCATTCAAGCTTTATCAAATGGATTGTTCAAAAAACATATACAAGAGCAAAAAATATTACATGCAATTGAACCTGTTTTGCCTAACAATCATTGGTTTTCTTTTGGAAAGAAAGGAATATATACTTGAATAACTTTTAATTCAAACATTTCCCAATTGTTTACACTTCATTTCTTCCTTTTAAGTTAGCAAGAATAGGTATATTTTAGCTAACTGTTCATATATCCTTTCTCATCTTTATTCATACTGAAATAATACAGTGCCTGTAAAATCAAACTATATGCTGTTCAGAAGTCTGAAAAGGTTCTAATACATAATAGATTTTGACATGTTACAAAACCATACACAACTGATCTTCGCAAATGGATGAAAAATAGGATAAAGTCATTTGAAAGCTAATATAAACAGTAATTTCTTATCTAAATAATTTAATCAAATGAACAAATATATTTATATGACAATAACCTCTTTCAGAATATAAAAAGTGCTTGGATTATATTTTTAAAATAATGAAAATCTTATAGAACTGAAATAATTTAAATAAAGATGGTAGCATGGAGAATCAAACTTACACCTTTGCTCCCAAGACAGGTAGGCAGGTGTGAATTTATTTGAAACCAGAAGGGGACATGACACTAAGATTGTAAGTCGAAGTTTCCTGCCTTTCAAGGACAGTTTATATCTGTCCTTGAAGGATTCTCATGTCTGTTTTTCTATGAAAGTCATTAACATAAAATCAGATCTTTCAGCTAGAATGCTTGTCAACTTACAAATTTGGGTCACTTTCTTTGTCCTTTTCTAGCCCACTATCAATATTCACAGGGGCAATCAATCATTTTCCTATGAAGGAACCCAAAGCTGAATGAATTCTGCAGGAAGAAACCAGAGTTGTGGTAAGAAGACAAATTCAAGTTTTCTCTTCATTCAATACCCAAGAGTTGCAATCTTTTTTTTTTTTTTGAGTTGGAGTCTCACTCTGTTGCCCAGCCTGGAGTGCAGTGGCCACTCCTGGCCACTGCAGCCTCAACCTGCTGGGCTCTGGCGATCCTTCAACCTCAGCCTTCCAAGTAACCAGAA
>NW_007257544.1:5674-23742 GCF_000164805.1 Carlito syrichta
TTGCCCAGGTGGGTCTCGAACCCGCGGGCTCAGGCAATCCACTCACCTCAGCCTCCTAAAGTGCGGGATTACAGGCTGAGTCACCGAGCCTGGCTAGAGTTGCAGTCTTTATGAATACCATTCTATATGCTAATCATACAGATGCAAGGAGGAGGGGATGCAACTAGGACATAAACTTGGCAATCCAAATGCCAAGGGAACCAAGGGCTGACCCTACCTTACTTATTTTAATAATATGAAAATTACTTATCACCTTTTTCTGAAACTCTTGAGATTTATACAAATTTCAGTTATGCTCATAATTTACTGCTGAGAAAACAGCATGTAGAGCATAATTCTATTTGTATTAAAATTACATATGTATGTGTATACAAGGAAGGACCCACAAAACGGAATTAAGTTTTAGAGGGTGGACCCCTTGTAATATAGGCTTCCCACACTAGGGAAATGTACTAGAAACCCACTGGCATCAGCGTACCAGCTAGTACTATTGTGAGAGGCTGCATTCAGCTTTAGTGAATTTTTTTTGGTGAGTCAACGCGTTTGCTAATTTCATGAAAGATGATTATGCGCACACTTGCCCATATCGTGCTGAGAGTTCAGCAGTTTTTGACCAAAAAAATGCACAACCCCCATACCCCACCCTCCCTATTCACTTGATTTCACCCTGAGTGACTTTTTTTTGCTTCCCTGGATGAAAAAGTCTTCAAAGGGCAACGTTTTGCCAATGTGGAGGAGGTGAAACCAAAAAATGGCAGAAGTACTAAAAGACATCAAAATTGATGGGTTCAAAAATTTTGAGCAGTGGAAAAAGCATCTTAAACGGTGTACTGTACCAGAGAGTAAGGAAACTGGAGCAACTGAAGGTAACTGAAGTTTAAACATGTAAAACAAATGCACATTTTAAAAATAAATAAACTCTGTTTTTCTGGATCCCTCTCATATACCTATATAAGTTCTTATGTTCTGCCTCTGGGTATGATAGGATTTTAGATTATTTTTACTTTCTTATTACGTATTTCTTAATTTTTTTCTTTTCTTTTCTCTTTCTTTTTTTTGAGTCAGAGTCTTACTCTGCCAGTGGGGTTGGAGTGCTGTGGCATAGTCACGGCTATCACAGCCTTGATCTGCTGGGCTCAGGTGATTCTTCTGCCTCAGCTTTCCAAGTAGCTGGAACCACAGACGTGTACTACCTTATCTGGCTAATTTTTAAATTTATTGTACCAAGTTACCCGAGTTGGTCTTGAGCCCCAGGGTTCAGGCAATCCTTTCACCTCCACCTCCCCAAGTGCTGGGACTATAGGCATGAGCCACTGCGCCTGGCCTTAATGGTTTATGCTTACAGTGAATATGACTTTTGTAAAATACAATTTTAAAAAAATCATAAAATGAAGCTATATTTCTTTCAGAGGAAAAAGAAAAAAATATCATAGATTATAAAGGCAATTCCAAGTAAGAGTCTCTCAAATACTCGTAGGAGACTATTTTGAAGGCCAGAATTCCAGAAGAATGTAAAATCCTTGCAATTAGAGAAAATGGCTTTGCTCACTACTCTATCCCAGTTAGCAAAGTCCCCACCATATGGCAGTTTTGTCATACACACACACACATACAAAATGAAGAAATATAGTTGGACGTTGTATTTGTAGACATTTGATTTTTCAAAATCATTGTTTTATGATCCTTCCTTTTACTTTAGCTAACCCAGGTTATTTCCTAATGTTTTATCAAAATTCAGTGAATTTTGGAGAAAAGTTTAAAATCAGTAATGGGATGCAAACTACTAAGTTTAATTTTTTTAAATATCAATCAATAGAAAACAGAAAACTAGGCAAAATGGGAGCTGAAAAGGACTCAGTGGCTAAGTAGCTAAAAGCAGAAGATCAGCTGACAAAGCACAAGGAGATAACTCTCCTCTCTTCTTCATTCCATTTCCAAGACAACTCAACTATAGTTAAGAATTGTCAGATCCAATTCTCTTCCTTGTACCCAGCACAGTGCCTGCCACCTTGACAGCAGACTGCTGAACGAACAGAGGCTCAACAAATGAAAGTGAGAGGAAAGTTGGGTTGCCTCTGCTTTGAATTACCAAGGAAGGCATCTACTCTCTCGCAGTCAAAGGGCAAGAAACGGACTGTTTCACCTCTTGCCCTGTATGATTCTTACTTAAAAGTAATTTATGGCATAGCTAGAAAAGTAGTCAGATATTAACTAATTTTCACCAGTAGCCAAAGACAAGTGTTCTGAAATCTAAGGAATGAAAACACTGTGCCTAATTTCCTTTGGATGAGGCTTAGATCAAGGTAGGAGCAAACATTTTTCTTTAAAAAACTCAATTTCTTAGATGTGTAGAAATAAAGCAAATAATATATAACTAGGGTAACTATACATTTTTATTGTCTAAACCGGTATACTGTTGAGAGTAAAAGGGAGCCCTACATTCTAGGGGAGAAAATTATGCAAAGAAAACAGACATGAACAGGACTGTCTTGAACAAATGGACACTCAATGCTAATACAAGATCTTTTTTTAAATGTCTGTATTTTGTTTTTCAAGTTCTCTATTAAACTACATAATACAACATTTGGCAGCAATTTAATATTGAACATTCAGTAATAGCACAGTTCTGTCCTCTTGAGAATACATATTTTCTAAGTGATAAAACAGACTTTCCACCTTCCCATACTGAAGGTTTCTTAGCATAAACTAATGTTTTAAATGGGTCCGAGGATATCGTCTGTTTTCATTTCTCTAACAGAATTTTTTTAGAAAGCACATCTGTGATTAAATTACTTAGATTCACTTAATTTTACTTTCCAAAATATCAATAAGAGAATTTTATCATATTTTTTATCATAAAGATATGATTAAAAAAAAAAACCTTCAAAATGATAAACCCCAATTATGGGGCTTGGTTATAATATATATTTTTAAATCTTTTATAGTAACCATGAGATTCTCACAAATACAATGCCACAAAATATTTTTAAAAGCCATAGGATAGTCAAAATAAAATGAAATGTGTGGGTGGTTACAGTATTTCCCTAATGGTACTGAGTATGTACCATGGCACAAACCATCAGCACGACACAGGAACACTTAGGCAGAGGTGAACGGGGCTCAGTTCAGTTTCTGAACAGCAGCATCCTTTCAGAACATGTCTGCCCTACCAGGCTTGCATACTGCAGTACAGTGGCCTCCTCGCTTGGGTCTTTCTGGTGTTTCTTATAAACACCGTAAGGCATGATGGCTTTCTTGTAAAACACCTGCAATCGGCTGGGTTCTGTACTGCGGCCTTCATCCACTGCAAAAACAAAAAATACTGATTTTTAAAAGTTACATATCAAGCTATTTTTCATTTCCTAACTAAAACATTTTTAATTTAAAATACACAAATTAGGTATTAAGATGTCCTCTTTGACCAGTATGCTCAAATGAGGCAGGCAGCATTAATATTAACATTAACTTGAGTATGTTGGCAAATGAGCAACAATTGCAGTACTGAAAGGTAATGAATATTTCTCAGTATGAGAACAGAAACATCAAGCCATACAACTAATTGTATGAAATTTAAAAATTGTCCTTCTACACCTTTATTTTCTGTTACCTGATAAAGATTACAACTCACCAGTATCTTTCCTGAGTGTGATTTAAGTCTCTTTTGCCTCTCCTTGTGCTAACATACTGCCTGAAGTTTTAACCTCTTACACTAAAGCTTCTGGCTGACTGTGCAGTTCTGACCCGCTCTGGATAATGGGCACTCATACTCTTGAATGGGAGGGTGGATTCTTAGAGCTTTCACTGCCATTGTCAGTCTTCCTCTTCTTCCACATACAAGAATGCCTGGTTTTTATCAGGGGACACAGGCTACCCAGGAGGAGGTCTGTTTCCCAGTCTTCCCTCCAGCTGGGTGTAGCCTTATGATCAAATTCTGGCGGATGGGATACAAGCGAAAGTGATTTATGGGACTTTCCAGGCATCTTTTAATAGGGTTGCTCACCTGTGCCTTCTGCCTCTTTGATTTTTTCAACCTTTTCTTCATTCTGCTGCTTGGAACAGGGACATCACAGCAGGAGCCCTAACCTCTACCCAGAAGCTTAAGGTTAAGAGCATAACCTCAGTTCAGTAAAAGCAAAAGCTAGAAGGAACTTGGGAAACTCAGAACTTTGTGGAACAAAACTGTCATGCCAGCCCTGGATGTCTATGTGTAGATAATTACATAAAAATAAACTGGCCAGGGCACAGTGGCTCAAGCCTGTAATCCTAGCACTTTGGGGTGCCGAGGCGAGAGGACTGTCTGAGCCCGTGGGTTCGAGACCAGCCTGGGCAAAATGGTGAGACCTCGTCTCTACAATAAATCAAAAAAATTAGTTTGGCGTGGTAGCACGGGCCTGTAGTTCAAGCTACTTAGAAGACTGAGGCAGGAGCCCAGCTGGTCATTGCTGGGGTGGCCGTGAGAGTGCCACTGCACTCCAGCCTGGGTGATGAGTGAGACTCCATTTCAAAACAAAAAAAAAAACCCAAAGAAAACCAACACCAAAATAATCTTGTTTAAGCCAATATTATTTTAGGTTTCTATTACTGGCAGTTGCTTCTAATCCTAACTAATACAGAGAATCATGTTACAATATCTACTAAATGTATAATTAAAAAAAAAATCACTGACTCAGCAGGTCCACTTTTTTTTTTTTGAGTTTGAGTCTTACTCCGTCACCCAGGCTGGAGTGCAGTGGCACACTCATGGCTACCCCAGCATCAACCTGCTGGGCTCCAGCAATCCTTCCACCTCAGCCTTCCAGCCTTCCAAGTAGAGGGAACTACAGGTACACTCTACCATGCCCGGCTAATTTTTTATTTATTGTAGAGACAAAGTCTAGCCAAGTTGCCAGGGTTGGTCTTGAGTCCGCGGGCTCAGGCAAACCACTTGCCTAGGCCTCCCAAAGTGCTGGGATTACATGCTGAGCCACCAAGCCCGGCCAGCAAGTCCACGTCTAAGAACAATCCCACAGTAGGGATTCCCAAGTCCTACTACTTACTGAGATTTCTGAACACATTTGTAACTGGCACATTTTTCACTTTCCTAATACTGAGAGCAGGTGAAAATAAAACAAATCTGAAGCTGGTTGCCATAAACTTCTGTCATTAAGCACAAGTGAAATGGTCTTTTCTAAATTGTTACCTTTTCCACAAAACAGCTGAAAGCTGCAGACATATCCAGAATTTGCCTCAAACACCACTCTGACTAGCATTCTGTACTTTGTATTTTTGTTTGGATTATAAACCTGAAAAGACAGCCTTCCACGATGAGGTATCATGGATCTATCCAAGGAAAGTTCTTGTTCAGGTTTGTACACAGTGTTGAACTTATTTAAAACACAATTATGGGTTCAATTTTGCATAATCTGCTTAGATTTGACTGCATTTCTGCATTATTGGCAAAATGCAAAAACTGCAAAATTTGTAGGAATCTATTTCACGTCATTATTTTTGAAAAGGCATTGCAATTGATGGATATGTTGACCAATAGTCGTGTATTGTGGTTTTTTTCACTTATCCCATCAAAATATTTAATGCTAGAAATTTTTTCAACTCAGACACTGTAAAACTTACTGCCCCACTTTTTAAAATTCTTTGGACATTTATATCTGTGTTGTACCTGACCATAATGTCTGTTTCAGTTATGATCATTTCTATAAAATCATCTCCAATAAATAGTCTGACAACTTCACTTATTCTTTGGGATCATTTGGAAATATCCTGACACCTGGATTACCCATAAACACTTCTAAGTTTCTTTTGGGATATTTTGTCCACTCAATGTCTGATTCATTCTCACCAGTACTGGATCCACTGTCATAGAGTATCTGCATTATATTTCTTCGTTTACATTTGCATCATTACATCACTATCTGTCTCACTATCACTAGTAAGTTCACAGAATTCATCTTCGACTTCGGAAATCTCATCAGTATATATTTCATTTTCCATAGTTGTGGCAAATTATTTTTAGGCCAGGCATGGTGGCTCAAGCCTGTAATCCCAGCACTTTGGGAGGCTGAGGTGAGGGGATTGCCTGAGTCTACGGGTTCAAGAATAGCCCGGGCAACTTGGAGAGACCTCATCTCTACAATAAATAAAAAAAAATTAGCCAGGTATAGTAGCACATGCCTGTACTTCTGGCTACTTGGAAGACTAAGGCGGAAGGATCACATGATCACATGTTGCCCAGCAGGTCAATGCTGGGGTGTGTGAGCATGCCACTGCATTCCAGTCTGGGTGACAGAATGAGACTCCAACTCAAAAAAAAAAAAAAAATCATTTTTAATACTGAAGTATGAAAACCCTGAAATATCAAAATAACACTAATTGCAAAAAAAATAATGACCAATTTGCAATTTTTACCAACTACGTAAATCAGTAACTGTGCAGTTGATATCAGATAATTATCTCAATTAACCTTCTTCTTGCCGATTCATTTTCAAGCAAAATATAATAAACACATACATAAGACAACATTGCAGCACTGAGAAACAGAATTTGCAAGGATGTAAATCACATCAGTGGCAATATGAATAGAATTTGGAATGACATAAATTCACATCAATGGTCACAAATGAGTTAAAACACCAAAGCCTAGATCCCTTTCCTAGAGTCCTGACTTAAAAATTGGTCTGAACAGAACCTGAGCATCAGTATTTTCTTAAGCCTTTTAAGGCAGGTTGAGAACCGCTGTCCTAGAGAAACATCCACACAAGTGTTTCTAGGTATGTATGAGAATGTTGACAGCAATACTCTCTCTAGTACTGAAAAAAGTGGAAATATCCTGAATGTCTGTTAATGGAGAACTGGCTAAAGAGTTACGGTATATCCTATGATAAAATACTATATAGCATTAAAAAGACAAAGGAGATAGGCTGTTGAGTGAAAAAAGGGTAGGCACATTATAAACAATTGTTCATTTCCTTTTTCTGAGTCAGTGTCTCACTCTGTCGCCCAGGCTGGAGCCCAGGCTGGAGTGTAGTGGCTCACGGTCACCCCAGCGCTCACCTGCTGGGCTCAGGTGATCCTTCTGCCTCAGCCTTCCAAGTAGCCAGAACTACAGGCACAGGCTACCACGCCCGGCTAATTTTTTGATATATTGTAGAGACGAGGTCTCACCATGTTGCCCAGGCTGGTCTCGAACCCGCATACTCAGGTAATCCTCTTGCCTTGGCCTCCCAAAGTGCTAGGATTACAGGCTTGAGCCACCGCGCCCAGTTCATTTACTTTTAAAAGTCTAGTATATGCAAAGGAAAAAAAAAAACCTGGAGAAATGTATGCTAGCCTGTGAACAGACCTTATCTCTAACCGTTTCCTTTGCCTAGAACTACTTCCTTCTGCCAGGGAGCCACAGGCTCATCCTCTGACTTCATCTGATAGCTTTCAGCATCCCCTTCCTCAAAAGTTTCCCCAGTGTCCTTTACTCTCCTGTATCTTCATATCACTCACTCACCACCACCTGTAGTAAGTAGAAATATTTGTTTATTTATTATTATTTTTTTGAGTTGGAGTCTCACTCTGTCACCCAGGCTGGAGGGCAGTGGCACTTTCCCTGCCACCGCAGCCTTGACTTGCTGGGCTCAGGCGATCCTTCCGCCTCAGCCTTCCAAGTAGCTGGAACTATAGGCAAGTGCCACCATGCCAGGCTAATTTTTTGATTTATTGTAGGGATGAGGTCTTGCGAAGTTGCCTGGGCAAGTCTCGAACACATGGGGACTCAGGCAATCCTCTCACCTCTTGGCCTCCCAAAGTGCTGGGATTATAGGTGTGAGCCACCATGCCCGGCCTGTGTTTTATTGTCTGTTTCCCTTTGCATTAGAAATAAAGTGCTAGGAAAATAATGTTTTCAACTGTTTTGCCCACTATTATTTCCACAGTGCCTAGAACAATACCTGGCATACCGCAGAAGTTCCAGACATATTTGCTGAATGGATCTTAAAGGGTTGTATTACAGAACACTTCCATACTGCATATCACACTCACACACACACACACACACACACACACACACACTCCTACATACTCATCATTTCTAGATTTCCTCTAAGACTTTTATAATAAAAAAAATTAGTTGTTTTTAAAGGTTGATTGGTACATTTTATTTCTTTTCTAGGTTTGTATCTCCTGAGAGCAGAAATACCAGTTTCCTTTTCTATAAGTCAACTGGATTGTTTTAGAAGATTTCTCAGTTTTCCAGCTATAAACTTCTACAACTAGTTCTCAAAGCCAATGATCAACTTTTTGTAGTAAATTCACTATAAATGTAATTAAACATTTTATTGGATGTCCACCTCATATGAGGCTTTATGCTTACATATTTAAGTAGGATTATTATTTTGTAATTGAAGCAATAAATATTAAAAGTTTATTCTTTCCCAGCAATTGTTGTTTTCTCTGAAGGGATATTAATTTATTAAGCAGGAAAAAATATCCAAGCTCAATTTCAGAAGGCACAGACATAACATTCTTCTTCTGATATCTAAAAGAGTTCCCACTATACGGACTTACCTCAGAGGCTAGCTGATCTCAATTATTAGAGAAAATGAGTTGGGGCATCCCCTAAATGACTGCATTCCACACTAGGTTAGAGGGCTGTAGTAGGGGGCACAAGCTAATCATGTGCTATTAGCTACAAAGAAGTCCTACACTGTCAGTCTTCCCTTTAGAATCAGCTTGGGAAGGTGTGGAGGGACGAAGAGAAAGGAACACCAAGGATGTCAGCCAGTGTAGCTTTCAATTTTCAATTTGCCTAGGGACATATTCACAAACGATAAAGGTAAAGATGGATATGCACTGGGAAGAAGAGGGATTCCTCAGTGTTGCTGCTTTTCCTGGCCTGCTTGCTCTCTGCTCTGCTCTCTACCCTCCCTCTGTATTGCAGAGGGCTGATTCCTGCAGACTCTGCTTGTCTCCAGTTGGATCCAGCCACTTGCAAGGGACTGTAGTTGGGGAAGAGAGAAGCGAGGGCACTTCTCTCCCAAAACCTCTGCTATCTGCTTTTTTGGCAGCAACTCCAGTGGCTCTTGAAGCTGTCAAGGTTCCAACTTCCTTTGGATAGCTCTGGCCTCTGGGCCCCTTTTTCTCTTCAGTCCAGGGCTGGCAGTAGTTTCCTAAGTTTCAATCACTGAATTCTGAATGGGCCTGTGATGCCACTAATATCTATCAATTAACAAATGTATCTAATTAAGTCTCTCAAGCTTCTAAATTAATTTATAGCATTTTTAAAGAGCCTTATGACATAGAACCTAATCAAGTTCAATGTTTCTTTGTACTCCAAATACTTTTAAGGCCTAGAATTGTTCTGGATCAGAGCTGTCAAATGTATAATAAGCTTTCTTGGAAAGTAGATATCAACAAGCTATTCATTTTTAACATCACACATTATTACAAAAACATGCTATTGATGAATTTTAAAATCCTCTCCTCATTCTCTTCGATGTTAATGCTGCCACATAATTTGGAAATCCAGATATATTTGGTCTTAGTGTTCAAATACTTCAGAAACTTGTGTGATTGTTGTTACTGTCGCTTAATATTCCAAACAATGTGATTCTATCACCAACTCACCAGATTATGCTGAAACTTAACAGAAACTTTTTAAATTTACTGAATACAAAGTAATTTTCTCAATGACTCCAAATTCTTTAGCTTTTCCCAGATCACACACTGACTATAAAAAGCAATGAAATATTTAAATTTGTGCTGCCAGAATCTGCCAATACCTTTCTTCAAAACTAACTGCTTCCCCTAGGTTCCTCATGTCCAGTATGCTGGGTTCTAACATTTCCCCAAATCTTCAACACCCATGTAAGATTACAACTAATTCTGTAGTCACATCTTTAAACTTAATTTGCATACTCTTAGGAATAATTTAATTTATTCAACCAAGAAAGTACATTAAAGTATTAACATTTAGGCAAATAAAAACATTTAGCTTCCCTTTAAAAAGCAGTGCTAAAGCCTATCTTTTCCTACCTAAAAGATGTTTAATTGCCACTCAAATATAGAATTCTGCCTACCCAAAGAAGTCAAGATATCAATCTAAAATCGCAGTACTTCAGAAAAGGGGGAACAAATATCAGTAAGATAAGAGTAAGAAAAAAATAAGAGAACAACAAGTAAGGGAAACAAGGGAAAGATATACTTATAAATTTTAAAAAACCTAGCATTTCAATAAACTGAAGTGAGTCAACAAATTGGAAATTAGTTATCAAGGAATTAATTAATATTAAAAAATAACCACATTAATTTTTAACTTTATATCATTTTCAATCATACAAATAATGCTTGTTGTAAAATTCAATTAACATAGAGACAAAGTAGAGAGTGATGCAAGGGCCCCAAATGTAACACTTGCTTTCACAGTTTCCTCCTAGCCTCACCAAAACTCCATCCAAGTTACCAGTGTGTGTGTGTGTGTGTGTGTGTGTGTGTTTAAAGCAAGATTTATTGAGAGGACAGAAAAGCTCCCACAGTGGGAGACGACCTGAAGGGGTTGCCTACCAGTGCTTTTTAATCACATTCTAGCCATATCTTAAATTAAGGTAGAAAATAACCCCAAATCATACCTTCAGTGAATATAATGTACTAAGTTCTGAGACCACTGACTATCATTATAGATAAAATGAATTTCCTTTTTCTGGGTTTAACATTCTATGGTTTTATGATCATTTAGTTACATTCTCAATGAAGGGAGATTCTGATTCTTAGCACATTCTATACTATTAATATTAAATCCAATTTAAAACCTAAACAAAAACATTATACCAGATACTTAAGCCAGTAACATTAAACTAATTGATTTATTTGCTAAAAGAAAAATAGTGCATCCCAAATCCTCACAAAATCCTTTATGAGTGTGCTGCTTGCTGATAAATGTCATTAGTGCTTACAGATGAAAATCTCTATAGCTAAACCCATACAGCACAACAGGCCATTTTTTGAGAGGATCTTGGAGATAACAGAAAAGCCATTTTGAGATTAAAGATCATTTGTCATCTCATCTAAGGAAAACTGTCAGTTTAGTGAGATGTCTTAGAAATAAGTTCTAACAAGAACTTATGCCACTTTTTCTGGCACGAATGTATCACAATTTAATTTCATAAAGTAAAAACCAAAGTCATTCCTGCAAACTCTTTTCTGAGACGAGCACTTGATCACTAGTGATACAAATATGCTGTCATCTCCATGATATTTTAATCTTCAAGGAAAATTGTTGAGCAAAAACTGCTTGATATTTTTTCCAACTTTGTATTCACAGGAGATGAACTGTGCATTACAGGTGCTTTCAAAGGAAAAGAATCTAGAGATCAAAGCTTTACTCTCCTTCTTATGGGGATTTAACTCATTTGCCATTCTTAAAGAGACTTGATAACTTCTGGGCATTCCAAAGTATAATAAAACCATCTATTATCTTAATTTCATTATTCATTGCTATAGCATTAATGTATAACTATGAAAACAAACTACATACATTGCAATTCTTCTGAAAAAAGAGTTATATAAATGAAAGACATGGCTAAATGGTTGGGCAAAACTGATCGTGGAAAAATTTAGAATTCTGAATAAACATATGACAGATGGAGAAATAGTCAACAAAAACTCAGGGCTGGAAGCTCAAAGTCAAATATGATTTAGAATATGTTAAAGTGACAGGAGATTTTGACAAACGTCTTAATCATTATGAGGAAGGAGATGGGGAAGGTGAGAAGAGAAGAAGGAAGCTATTTAGTGTGGGATAGAAAAGGGCTAGGCACAGGAACACACAGCAGTCATGACAGACACAACTAAGCTCAAACGGCTTGTTCTTCAAGCCCATTTGGTGGGAGGCTTAAAAATTACTTTAGGAATCCCTCTCAGAGAATTACATATTTTCATATTCTATAAAGAATACTGTTAGTAGTTTCACTCAAAATATTTTTTGTAAAAATGAAACTAAAAAAATCAAAGCTTAGCTTATTAGTAAAATGTCATTTAACAATAGATTTATTGAAATATAATTTGTATACTATATATTTTACCCATTTAAATTGTACAAATCAGTGGTTCCTACTGTATTCAGAGTTGTGCAATCATCCTATCATCCCAGAAAGAAGCCCCCTACCTAGTAGCATTCAACATACTGAAGAACTGTCGGACTGTTTACCAAAGTGGCTGTATCATTTTATATTCCCAGCAGCAGTGTACAAAGGTTCCAACTTATCCATATCCTTGTTAACACTTGTTATTATCTATCTTTTTTATTATAGTCATCCTAGGGAGTGTGAAGCAGTATCTTATTGTGGTTTTGACTTGCATTTCTGATGGCTAATAATGTTGAGCATCTTTTCATGTGCTTCTTGCCCATTCATATATCTTCTTAGAAGAAATGCCTATTAAAATAATTGGCCCATTTTAAAACTAGGTTGTCTTTTTATTGAGTTGTAGGAGTTCTTTATATATTCTGGATACTAGATCCTTATAAGATATATTATTTGCAAGTACACTCTCCCATCCTGTGAATTCTCTTTTTACTTTCTTGACGTTGTTTCTGGATGTGTAGAAGTTTTCATTTTAATGAAGTCCAACTTATCTACTTTTCTTTTGATGCTTGTGTTTTTAATGTCATATCTAGAAAACCATTGCCAAATCCAAGGTAATGAAAAATTACACCAATATGAATTTTCTAAGAGTTTTAGCTCTTACATTTAGGTCCAATCCATCTTGAATTAATTTTTGTATATGGTTATGAAATAGGGGACCAAGCCGGGCTCGGTGGCTCAGCCTGTAATCCCGCGCCTTTGGGAGGCTGAAGTGAGTGGATTGCCTGAGTCTGTGGGTTTGAGACTTGCCTGGGTAGGCAAGACCTCATCTCTACAATAAATCAAGAAATTAGCCGGCTGTGGTAGCGCGTGCCTGTAGTTCCAGCTACTTGGAAGGCTGAGGCGGAAAGATCGCCAGAGCCCAGCAGGTCGAGGCTGCGGTGGCCGGGAGCGGCCACTGCACTCCAGTCTGGGCGACAGAGTGAGACTCCAACTCAAAAAAAAAAAAAAAAAAGAAATAGGGGACCAATTTCACTTTTTTGCTCACGGACGTCCACGTGACACAGAAGTACTTATTGAAAAAGCTATTCTTTCCCCTAATGAATTGTCTCTACATCCTTTTTGAAAATTAATTTACCATAAATAGATGATTTATTTCAGGACTCTCAATTCCATCCCATGAATCTACATATAATCTGTATGGCAGGATCACACAGTGTTAACTTTATCTTCTTTTTCAGAATTGTTTTGGCTATTGTAGGTTTCTCTAATTTCCATATGAATGTTATTGATTGTCAATTTCTGTAGGGAAGCCAGCTGGGATTTTAACAGATTATTTACTCTGAATCTGTAGATCACTTTGGGGAGTAATGCCATCTTAACAATATTAAGTTTCCTGATCCATGAACATGGGATGTTTTATCATTCATTTAGATCTTCTGTAATTACTTTTAACGATGTTTTGTTTTTTCAGAATATACATTTTTTTACTGCTCTGTTTATTCCTAACAAGTCTATTCTTTTTGATGCTATTGTAAATGCAACTGTTTACTTTACTTCATTTTAAATTTGTTCATGCCACGTGTATAGGAATACGATTGATTTCTGTGCACTGACCTTTTTGCTGAACTCATTTATTATATTTGATAGCTTTTTGTATTCTTCAGGATTTTCAACATACAAAATCATGTCATCTGTGAATAGAGACAGTTTTACTTCTTCCTTCCTCTCTGAATGCCTGTATTTCATCTTCTTGCCTAACTGGCATGACTAAAAAATAATTTTTTAAAGAAAAAATATGTAATTTTGTTAAATTCATGATATGATGTTGACTAAAAATGATTGTGGCGCATAGAAATGATAAAACAAAATATAAAACATGTAATTCACCAAGACAATTCTAACCAGAAAGAATTCCAGATTATTTTACTATGGTCATTTGATATCAAAGTCCCATAAAAGGTCACCAGAGAAAAGCAGAAAGATAATGCAAAATCCAGTCAATTGCATACCAAAAAAAAAAAAAAAAAAAAAAAATCACTTTAATCTTCACCTCAGAATACTTCTGGTAGGACTTGTAAATACTAGCCATCTAATAAAAACTTTTCTTATGATAAGGACTCTCAAATTCTAATCTATGTTTTCATCTCCAAATATTCTACCCTAAATACTTCCTACTTCACCATTAATCTTTATCCCATTAACAGCTATGTTTAAAAACTGACAGAACATGGCTGGGCTTGGTGGCTCAGCCTGTAATCCCAGCACTTTGGGAAGCCAAGGCGAGTGGATTGCCTGAGTCTGTGGGTTCGAGACCCGCCCAGGCAACTTGGCAAGACCCTGTCCCTACAATAAATCAAAAATTAGCCAGGCGTGGTAGCACGCGCCTGTAGTTCCAGCTACTTGGAAGGCTGAGGTCGAAGGATCACCGGAGCCCAGCAGGCCAAGGCTGTGGTGGCTGGGAGTGTGGCACTGCACTCCAGTCTGGGCGACAGAGTGATACTCCAACTCAAAAAAAAATAAAATAAAATAAAATAAACAAAAAAACCCTGACAGACCAACAGAATGAAATAAATGTAAATTAAAACAAAAAAGACAAGAGGGAGATTGGTTGTGTGCTAGGGCTGAGGCAGTCTGTGAGTTCAGGCTAGCAGAACTGGGCCATTTCTGGCTTGTGTGGTCAAGAGATTAGTTACACACAAGGGAAGAGGGCATAAAATAAATATTCTGAGAAACACAGAAGTCAGATTTCTCTGTCAGAGGATGAAGTTACAGGTATAGAAAGGGAAACAACAAGAACAAAATTTTGTGTTGGGTTAGCACTGGAGATACTGGTGAAAATGCATGTTTTTTATACATGTGAATCTGTATGCCAATTTGACACACTGATACACATATACAAATTAATGCATGTGTGTGTGTGTGTAAACTCGCATATATTTCCCAGATCTGTTTGCTGAGAGGTCTTGGAAGCAATGAAACCCCAGTAGCAATGAGCATACTTATGACGCATATCTTGTTTTCCAAATATTACTCTCCATGAAAAAGAACTAGGGCACCCTGGAAAAGAGATTAATTGTAGAGCTGAGTCAGGGAAAATACAAGATGAGTCTGGAATATTTTGTGCTCAAAAATAAGAAGGTAAGGAAGTGCTCAAAGAATGATGGAGATTCATCAAAAAGAAAACAGAAGTCATCCTGAAAGGCTCCTACTGGCTAGATTTGAGACAATTTGAGCATTTAAAACAAATAACAGTGATGGTATTACAGTGCATTGACTAAAATGGGATCCCTAAATCCACATGAATAGAAACACAACAGAGAGATGGAGAAAGGACTCCTCTTCTGTACGGTAGAATGCCAACTAATAATAGTAGTAAAGATACAATCAGAAAATCATTGAGTGGCAGTCATCTCAGTAATAAATGATTCAGGCAAAGATCATCAATAAACGTACAGTAAGTCTGACACACAGGATATTTACATTGTCTCAAGATATCTTTCTATAAAATATTTTCTAATTACTAACGTACAAAATATTTATCAACTTTACAATGAAGACAGCTGGTACATATCACTTTAGCAGGTGACAAAAATTCAAGTTACCAGCAGAGAAATGAATTGGCATTATGTATCTCCTGATATGGTGCAATAAAAACCCAGCATAACTTCTAGGGTATTCTTGCCAACAAACTGCATAACTTGAATCTGAATCTAATTATGAATAAACACTTGATGAACACAAAATAAGGACTATTCTACAAAGTAACCAAACTGAAGTCTTAAAAATATCAAAATAACAAAAGACAAGGATATAGCATGTTATTGTTCCAGATATAAGGAGAATAAAAAGACATGGCAATAAATGCAACACATGATCCTGACTTGAACCTTGGACCTGAAAGAGAAGAGAGAAAAATTAAGCTAGTGTGTTTGTGTGCATGCGTTTTTCTGTTATGAAGAACATTATTTAGAAAATCTGTGACATTTGAATAGGATCTGTGGGTTAGACGGTAGTAACATATCAATACTACTTTAATGGTTTTGATGGCTGTGTCTGGTCATGTAAGTAAGGGTCCTTGTTTTCAGGAAATATACACTGGAATACTGAAGGACAACAGTGAAATTTATCTACAACTTATTCTCAGATGCTTGAGAAAAAAATCTAGAGCAAAAAAGAGACAACGATAAGGCAAATATGGTAACACGTTGACAACTAGGGAAATTGAGGGAAGGGTATGCATAAGTTATTTGTATTATTCTTGCAACTTTTCTGTAAATTTGAAATTTAAAAATGAAAAATAAATGCTAATGCTAAACTGTGCTCTTCAGCCTCCTATCAATCCTTCATGTCTGTGTGTATTCTGGAGCCCAAACGAGGCATTTGTCCTTTTTATATTGTTATATTTTGTTCTGACAGTCCCATCACTCCAGCCTATTGAAGTATTTTCATACTGTTTCTTTTTTCCTGACATATTAGAGATCCTTAATGGTGCTACAGTAACTGAAAATGCAGTTATCAAAATAAGAATAAAAATTTCAAATAGGATAGTGTCTTGAAAAAAAGGGCAAAAAAGGTACTTATACTTAATATAAGTGTACTATATCTAATATATGTGTAGCTCATAAATTTTAAATTGTCAAATACATTAAATTAGTTCATTTTAAGATCCATTATGTTCAGTTGGTCTGAGAAGTTGTTTTTGTTGTAAATCAATAGCTTTAAATTCCACTATATTTAACAGGTTATAAAAGCTACTACCGAAGATGGCGATGGCATAGATGAACTGGTGAGATTCTCTGAACGTGAGTTCCCAAAAAGGCTATTACTTCTCCTCCCCCATCCCCCAGCCCACCACCAACCGTGCTGGTGCCAGGCCCGGGAACTTCGGTCCCATGCAGGGCCAGATTTTGCGGCCCCCTACTGCTGCTGTTCTGCATATGTGGGAGTCTCTGGTCCCAGCCCCCTCCAGCTCCCTCCCTGGCTGGACTGCCTCCAGCCCGGCACCCGGCACCCAGCACCAAGCCGCTGGTAACACAGGGAGGCTCTGGGCGCCCGCCCCTCAGAGACACTGGTCCCATTCCTGGCTGAAGTACCCTGTGGGGGACCCAGAGCCACTCTTGCCGTTCACCGCCTGCCCTTTGGAGCTTTGGAGCTCTGGAACTCTGGGCCCACCCTGGCTGAGGCACTCAGCGCAAGACCCCAAGGCAGGGGACCCAGACAAGCGGAAAAAAACAGATCTGCTTAAACTGCCTTGCCATTCTCCAGAGACTTCCACTGCCCTGCAGTGTTGATAGGGATCCACCTATCAACAAACTTTACTTCATTTCCTAAGGCTAGATATTGCAGCCCCCTGCTGCTGCTATTCCACTGCGTGCTGGGAGTCTTGGGTCCCAGCCCGCTCCGGCTCCCTCCCCGTCTACACTGTCTCCAGCCCGGCACCCGGCACCAGGCCGCTGGTCACACAGGGAGGCTCTGGGCGCCCGGCCCCTCAGAGACACTGGTCCCATTCCTGGCTGAAGTACCCTGTGGGGGGCCCAGAGCCACTCTCGCCGCTCACCGCCTGCCCTTTGGAGCTTTGGAGCTCTGGAACTCCGGGCCCACCCTGGCTGAGGCACTCAGCGTGAGACACCAAGCTGGGGGACCCAGACAAGTGGAGAAAAACAGATCTGCTTAAACTACCCTGCTATTTTCCAGGCAGAGACTTCCATTGCCCCGCCCACCTATCAACAAACTCTACCTCAGTTCCTAAGGAAACAGCGCGAAACAGGAGACAAAGCCCCACACCTACGCTACACCGAAAAACAAAAGGGAGAGGCTGGAATCGGAGATCAGAGAAGTGACTCTAGTCTGATCGCTTATTTTGTTGACTTATGATTTTATCATTGAAACTGTTGGTTTAGATCACATTTGGTGTTTACCTTCTGACTTACACTGTTTCTCGATTTTATTGGCCTGTCTCTGTGTAGCTATCAGTACCCTTTAGGGAATCTTTCTTACCTGTCTTTC
>NW_007257544.1:24478-25142 GCF_000164805.1 Carlito syrichta
AAAACCCAAAGAAGAGTATGGGTCTCTCCCAGACGCCTGGGAGAGTAGACACTGAGAAAACTGACTTTGGAATGCAAACAATGAAAAGCCCGCAAAATGAAGGGTCTCAAACTGCAAATGTAGATATCAAGACAATAATGGAGAGATTAAAAAGAATTGAGGAGACACAAGAAGAAACTAGGAAGGAGCTGATATCTGAGATAACAGTAATAAAGAATACTGTGAATGAAATAAATAACAAACTGATAAGCACGGAAAGCAGAATTACCCAAGAAGAAGAAAGAATCTCAGAGCTTGAGGACCAAAATATAGAAATAACCCAAACTCTTAAAAACACAGAAAATAAGCTCAAAAAGACAGAACAAAACCTTCAAGAGATGAGTGACTACCTCAAGAGGCCTAACCTAAGAATAATCGGACTCCCTGAGGCAGAAAGAGAAACAGAGACCACATTGGAACAAACTTTCCATGAGATCATTCAAGAAAACTTCCCTTATCTAATCAGTGATGCAAAAATTCAAACACAAGAGATTCAGAGAACCCCTGCAAGACAACAAATGAGAAGACCAACTCCTAGACACACAATAATTCGCCTAAATAAAGTAGGCACAAAAGAAAAAATCCTAAAAGCAGCAAGAGAAAAAGGTCAGATCACCTACCATGG